>NW_027490339.1:0-300000 GCF_050948175.1 Xylocopa sonorina
ATTAGAACCCTATTGCTACGATACATAGACATCTGCAATCGCTATTTCCTAGCAACCAATAGTCGCATTTACATTCTTTTGAAGCGAATTCGAGGTTTACATTACACTTCGGAATGAATATTATAACTTATCACGAAACATTGAATTGAGATGCGATATCGCGATCTAAGAAGCATTAGAACTCTATTGCTACGATACGTAGGCATCTGCAAACGCTATGCCCTAGCAAGGAATTGTCGCATTTACATTCGTTTGGAGGGAATACGAGGTATACATGGCACTTCGCAATGAATATTATATCTTATCATGTAACATAGAAGAGAGATTCGATATCGCGTTTTAAGAAGCATTAGAACTCTATTGCCTCGACGCGTAGACATCTGCAGACGCTATTTCCTAGCATGGAAGTGTCGCATTTACTTTCTTTTGAAGTGATTACGAGGTATACCTGACACTTCGCGATGAATATTATATCTTATCACGAAACATATATATGAGATGCGATATCGCGATTTAAGTAGCATTAGAACTTTATTGCTACGATACGTAGACATCTGAATACGCCATTTCCTAGCAAGGATGTGTCGCATTTACATTCGTCTGGAGGGAATACGAGGTATACATGACACTTCGCAATGAGTTTTATATCTTATCATGAAGCATAGAAATGAGATGCGATATCTCGTTTTGAGAAGCATTACAACTCCTTTGCTCCGATACGTAGTCATCTGCAAACGCTATTTCCTAGCAAGGAAGATTCGCATTTACATTCTTTTGAAGTGAATACGAGGTATACATGACACTTCGCAATGAACATTATATCTTATCATGTATCATAAAAGTGAGATGCGATATCGCGTTTTAAGAAGCATTAGAACCCTATTGCTACGATACGTAGACTTCTAGAAACGCTATATCCTAGGAAGTAAGTGTCGCATTTACATACTTTGAAGTGAATACGAGGTATTCATAGCACTGCACAATGAATATTATATCTTATCATGAAACATAGAAATGAGATGCGATATCGCGTTATGAGAAGCATTAGAACTCTAATGCCACGATACGTAGACATCTGCAAACGCTATTTCCTAGCAAGGAAGTGTCGCATTTACATCCATTTGAAGTATAGACGAGATATACATAACACTGCACAATGAGTATTATATCTTATCATGAAACATAGAAATGAGAAGCGATATGGCGATTTAAGAAGCATTAGATCCCTATTGCTTCGATACGTAGACATCTGCAAACGCTACATCCTAGCAAGGAAGTGTCGCATTTACATTCTTTTGAAGTGATTACGAGGTATTCATAACACTGCACAATGAATATTATATCTTATCATGAAACATAGAAATGAGATGCGATATCGCGATTTAAGAAGATTTAGAACTTTATTGCTTCGATACGTAGATGTCTGCAAACACTATTTCCTAGCAAGGAACTGTCGCATTTGCATTCATTTGAAGTATGAATGAGATAAACATAACACTCCACAATGAATATTATATCTTATCAGGATAGATAGAAATGACATTCGATATCGCGATTTAAGAAGCATTAGAACAATATTGCTTCGATACGTAGCAATCTGCAAACGCTATTTCCTACCAAGGAAGTGTCGCATTTACATTCACTTGAAGCGCATGCGTGGTATACATGACACTTCGCAATTAATATTGTACCCTATCATGAAGCATATAAATGCGATGCGATATCGCGTTTTGAGAAGCAATAGAAATCTATTGCTACGATACATAGACATATGCAAACGCTATTTCCAAGCAAGGGAGTGTCGCATATACATTCTTTTGAAGTGAAATCGACATATACATAACACTTCGCAATGAATATTATATCTTATGATGATACATAGAAAAGAGATGCGACATCGCGTTTTAAGATGCATTAGAACTCAAATCCTGCGATAAGAAGACATCTGGAGACGCTACTTCCTAGAAAGGAAGTGTCGCATTTACATTCTTTCGAAGTGAATACGAGGTATACATGACACTGCTCAATGAATATTATATCTTATCGTGAAACATAGAGATAAGATGCGATATCGCGTTTTATGAAGCATTAGAACTCTATTGCTTCGATATGTGGATATCTGGAAACGCTATACCGTAGCAAGGAAGAGTTTCATTTACATTCTTTTGAACCATCGATGAGATATACATAGCGCGTTGCTTTGGATATTACATCTTATCATGAGACATAGAAATGAGATGCGATATCGCGCTTTATGAAGCATTAGAACTGCGTTGCTTCGAAACGTATACATCTAGAATCGCTTTATGTAGCATGGAAGTGTGGGATTTATATTCTTTTGAAGTGTTGACGAGATATACAAAACGCGTTGCATTGAAGATTACATCTTATCATGAGACATAGAATTGATAAGCGATATTGCTTTCTATGAAGCATTAGAACTCCATTGCTCCGTTATGTAGACATCTAGAAACCCTGTTCCGTAGCAAGGAAGTGTGGCATTTACATGGTATTGAATTGTATACGCTGCAGAACCAGAGGACGACGTGTTTGCAACCAACAACAGAATGTGAATTCCGACTCTAGCGAACGTAAAACTAGTAGATCCACAATTTCATCGACCGGAAAATGCGGATATGTTAATCGGCACCGGCCCCACTTTATCATCCCCTAGCATCGGCCAGTACAAGCTTTCTCCTCGCAACGATTCTGAATTAATCCTCCAAAGGACGCAATTTGGACGGATCATCGGGAGGAGCGTATCCACATCGGCGTCGTGGAGGAAACATCAAACGTTCGTTACAATCCTGAATTTCGAACTTCAAAAATTCTGGGTGCTAGTAGAGGGCCCACACGGACGACAGCTATTTTCCGCGAAGTAGGAATGCGAGCAGTATTTTCACGACCACGTTAAACAGACACGAACCGGTCGTTACATTGTCGCACTGCCGTTCAGTGAAAAGAAGATGCAGTTAGGCGAAACTCGGTCGCGCGTCCTCAACCTTCTTCTTTCTCTCGAACGAAAATTCATGAAAGATCCAGAGCTGAAACGAGAATACTCCACCGTCACCGAGGAATATTTCTAGATGGGACACATGAGCCAGGTAGGGCCATGCGATTCGGATGGCCTCTACCTCATCCACCACGCCGTCATCAAACTGTCCAGCTCAACAACGAAGGTTCGCGTCGTCTTCGATGGATCTGCAAGATCGAGCAGTAGACTGACATTGAACGATACGCTTTTGGCAGGACCAACGATACAGGTCGACATATTCGCTTTTCCCATAAGGTTCCGTCAACACACCTATGTCTTAACCGGAGTCACATCGAGAAGATGTATCGGCAGTTCCTCGTAAGACCGGAAGACCGCCGATACCAGCCGATATTGTGACGAGATAACAAGGGAAAGGTGAAAACGTACGAGCTGAACACGATCGCGTTCGGACTATCTTTAGCGCCTTTCCTCGTCATCAGGTATATTCATCAGCTAGCGGACGACGAAAAGGTGAATGCTCCTTTCGCATCGACCGTGCTCCAGCGAGATCTATACGTCGATGATCTCCTAACTGGCACAGATAATTACGAAGACGCTAGACAACTACGGGACCAGGTAATAAAGCTACTTAAAGGCGGCAACCTCCACATTCAACAATGGGTCTCGAGCGAACCGAAACTTTTAGTAGGACTTCCGGAAGGCGAAATTCACCCAAAGTATTTTGGAGACGCCACAATGAAAGCTCTTGGCGTTTCGTGGCACGCGTAGGACGACCGAATCATCTATTCCGTGGATCCAAACATCGATACGAGGATCACCAAACGCACGATCTTATCCACCATGACAAAAATATTCGACCCGTTAGGTTTACTGGCGCCAGTAATAATAACGGCAAAAATATTTATGCAACACCTTTGGAAACTGCAATTGGCCTGGGACGAATCGCTACCAACTATCCTCCATACAGAATGGTCCACGTACGTGAAGGAAATGCAGTTATATAACGAAACATTCTTCGAGTGACACGTATGCCAATCGAAGGTGCGAAGGGTGGAATTACACAGGTTCTACGACGCGAGCGAACGAGCATACGGAGCGTGCGTGTATCTACGGTCAGTCGTCAATCGCGGACGAATTAAAACGAGACTATTATGCGCGAAATTTCGGGTCGCACCAGTAAAAGTTGTCAGCCTCGCACGTCTCGAACTTTGCGGTGCGGTGCTACTGACGTCATTATTGTCTAACGTCCGAGATAATAATGCACGCCGATTCGACTCGATTAACTTCCGGACGCATTCCACGATAGTTTTATATTTGCTGCAACGCGAACCAGCCACGCTAAGAACATTCGTGGCAAATAGAGTGGCCGAAATTCAAACGAGGACCGATAGCGGCACGTCAGGTCAAACGACAATCCAGCGGACCTCATATAGAGAGGACAAACACCGGCGGAATTCTTGAAGCCCTCCATCTGACGTCATGGACCATCGTGGTTTGCCGACGATAACAAGGATTGGCCGAAATCTACGTTCAACCTCGTTTTGGAAATACCCGATATTCATCCCCATACATGCTTGGCAACGACCATCCGTAGCAACGAAATTCTCGGCCGCTATTCAGACATCGCGAAATTAAGGAGGATCGTCGCATATTGCCTCCGATTTCGCAAAAATCATTGTAACGCAGGACCTCTAACCGTATGAGAGGTCCACGACGCTAATGATCGGATCTTGAGGCTCGTGAAAGCCTTCGCGTTTGAAAAAGAGATCCGAAATTTGAAGAACGGTACAGAGCTGCATCCAAAGAGGAACCGGCTCTCGCTGCAGCCATTCTTAGACGAAACGGGAATTCTACAGGTAGGCGGTCGACTACAAAACGCAAACATTCCCTGCGGACAGAAACATCCGATCCTGCTTCTAAGATCGCATCACATCACCGATCTGATCATTCGTCACACGCATTTAGAGGGACATCATTCGGGTATCAATACCACGCTGGCGACACTAAGGCAGAGGTATTGGCCCATTGATGGTAAGAAGTACATCTGGTGCTTCCGCGTAAAACCACCGGCCGTGAAATACGTAATGGGCACTCTACCTGCGTCACGCGAATCCGAATGCCGATCCTTTAATAATTGCGGAACAGATTATTGCGGTCCTTTTTATATCAAGGAAAAACGTTTCCGAAATTGTGCGCGAGTAAAAATATATGTAGCAGTGTTTGTGTGCTTTGCAACGAGAGCGGTCTATCTTGAGATCGTCGGTGACATGACTACCGAAGCGTTCATCGCGGCATTGAAACGCTTCATCGGTCGTAGGGGCATCTGTCGGAACATTTATTCCTACAACGGGACAAAATTTCGTTGGAGTGAATAACGAATTAAGCGCACTGTACCAAAAACTGCAAACGGACGATAAGGTAAGACACTTCCTCACGGGCAAGGGAATATCATGGCATTTCATGCCAGCTCCTTCTCCCAATTTCGGCGGCCTTTGGGAGGCAGCAGTGAAATCGTTTAAACACCACATCAAACGAGTCGTCGGGGAAGATACGGGTTACATTCGAATAGTTCAATACGTTCGCGATCGAAATCGAAGCGATCCTAAACTCCCGCCCGCTTACTCCATCATCATCCGATCCTAATGGTCCCTAACTCCGACCCACTTCCTGATCGGCACGTCGTTAACGAGTTTGCCCGAGACTGATTTCAGTGATACTCCTCGTAACTGATTGTCACACTAGCAAACACATCCAGAACGTCCAGCAGGAATTTTGAACCAGGTGGCACAAGGAGTATATCCACCATCTGAGCGAGCGAAAAAAATGGACCAAGGGCTACCACGAGATCAAGAAAAGATCCCTCGTAGTCTTAAGGGATGTCTACGTCCTGCCTTTGCAGTGGTACCGCGGTCGAGTCGAAGAGGTGCACCCAGGTCCAGACAAGATCACCCGAACGGTCACCGTACGGACCAGCCAGGGGGCCTACAATCGCAACGTCAAGCAGTTAGCGGAGCTGCCCACATCCGAGACGATAGCGTGAACCATCGACGTCGAGACGATATTCAGATCAAACCGATTTAGATTGATCGTCACGGTCTCTCAACGGGGAGAACATGTTCCGACCGATGGAACAAATAAAACGTGGGGCCTTCGAAGACTTTATTTATTACACATTTGTGATGAAAAGGCTATTTTTGAGATTAAGACGTTTTAAGTAATTTCGTAAATATATCTATTGCTGCGATATGTAGACATCTCGAAACGCTATTCCCTAGACACAAAGTGCGGGATTCACATTCTTTCGAAGTGTAGTCTTGATATACATAACGCGTTGCATTAAATATTGCATCTTATCACGGGACGTAGTAGTGAGATGCGATATCGCGTTTTATAAAGGGTTAGAACTCTATTGCTTCGAAACGTGGACATCCAGAAACGCTATTCCGTCGCAAGGAGGTGCGGCATTTACATTCTTTTGAAGTGTAAACGAGATATACATAACGCGTTGCATTGAGCAATAAATCTTATCATGAGACATAGAAATGAGATGCGATATCGCGATTTATAAAGTGTTAGAACTCTATTGCTTCGATACGTGGACATCTAGAAACGCTATTCTGCTGCATGGAAGTGTGGCATTTACATTCGTTTGAAGTGTTTACGAAACATTCCTAACGCGTTGCGTTGATTGTTACATCTCATCGTGAGACATAGAAATGAGATGCGATATCGCGTTTTACGAAGCATTATAACTCTATTGCTTCGATTACTTGACATCTAGTAACGCTATTCCGTCGCTAGGAAGTGTGGGATTTACATTCTCATGAAGTAATGACGAAAAATACATAACGCGTTGCATTGAATTACATCATAACGTGAACCATAGATTTGAGATACGAAATCGCGTTTTATGAAGAATTGGAACTGTACTGCTTCGATTCGTAGACACCTGGAAGCACTATTCTGTTGCAAGGTAGAGTCGCATTTACATTCGGTATCCAATGCGCCGTGGATCCGTGTCCGGAATTGTAGCTGCGTACGGTTGGAACGCTGGAGCGTCGATCGGAATGAGCTTCCAGGCAGGCGAACTCTGGCTGGAAGGTGCGGGTGTCGGGACAGGACGTTTCTTAACTCGAACGGGACGTATGGCGGCGAAGGTTACTCTGTCAGTAACAGGAACCGCAGTGTAGATCTTCGGATACACGGAGGCACTGCCCACGTATTAGCGGACGAGACGACGTAGGAACTCTTTCCTCCCCGCGCGTCGAGTACGCTTCATAGAAAGCTCAGAGTACATCGTGGGTACTTGCACACAGGAGGACGACGGCACGCCTAAGCGCTGGTTCTCTCTACCTTACCGGGATCGACCTTAGTTCAAGACACCCTTGTTACGGCAGAGGTGAAGTAAGAGCGGCTAAGCGTTGGTTCGCTCTAACCGTCCAGCTTCAAGACTGTCGCAGATGAAATAGTGCGAAATAGTAATAATACGCGAGCGTACTCGTGGAATAGAGTCGAAGGAGATTGTAGTATAATAAAGAGACATCGAATCGGGTAAAATTAGTGTATATTCTATGAATACTATCCTAATAAAGACACTAAGACTATGTTACTAAATATGAGTACAAAATGAAATATAGATGAGACTAAGTTATAATAAAGACTCCTCTATGGGAGATGGAATAGAAACGACTGCATTGGAGCTGGTAGCTCGCTGCAGGATACAGCGGAGGCAGATTCGAACTGCTCGGTTCGGCGTTCGGATTAGAAGCCTCGTATCGGAAGCACGTTCGCCACCTTCTCGGATCGTGCCGCGCGCGAGTCTCTGGGCCCACGCGGTGGGGCAGGCGGTGGAGTAGGGCGGCCGCTCGGCCCTCGTGATGGGGCGGCCGGTCGGAGTGGGGTGCGGCTCACGTTGAGCGTAAGCCGCGAGCGTCGAGTGTGCGCGCGAGCGCATCGCAGATTATCTCTAATCGAACTTATAATTCGACGTGTGTGTTGTTGTGTGTATGTACACAGTCGTGTAGCGTGCTTAACCTAAGGTTACACGTATGGAGGGTAAGTATGTGGGTACGTGCTGATGTACTCTACGTCCTTGTAGCTCTGTCTCCACGTCCTGAGGCGCCGGGACGCAGTGCGGTCCTCGCACGTATGCTGCGGATGCAGATGCTGACGGATGAGCGGTTGCTGGACCTGAAGCACGCCGGAGGGTGGCAGGCGTCACGCCTGACGTTACCGTAGACATCTAGAATTACTATTCCGTGGCAAGGTAGTTTGGCACTTACATGCTTTTGAAGTGTAGGCGAGATATACATAAGACTCCGCAATGAATATTATATCTTATCGTGAGACATAGAAATGAGATGCGATATCGCGTTTTAAGAAGCATTAGAACTCTATTGTTTCGATACGTAGACATCTGCAAATGCTACTTCGTAGCAAGGAAGTGTCGCACTTACATTCATATCAAGTGTATGCGAGGTACACATAAGACTTCGCAATGAATATTATATCTTATCATGAAACATAGAATTGAGATGCAATATCGCGTTTTACGTTGCATTAGATCTCTACTGCATCGATACTTAGACATCTGCAAACGCTATTTCCTAGGAAGGAAGTGTCGCATTTACATTCTTTTGAAGCGAATAAAAGGTGTACATGACACTTCGCAATGAATATTATATTTTATCATGAAACATACAAATCAGATGCGATATCTCGTTTCGAGAAGCATCAGAACGATATTGCATCAATACGTAGACATCTGCCAACGCTATCTCCTAGATAGGAAGTGTCGCTTATACATAAATTTGAAATGTAGACGAGCAACACATAACACATCGCAATGAGTATTATATCTTATCATGACACATAGAAATGAGACGCGATATCCCGTTTTAAGGAGCACTAGAACTCTATTGCTACGATATGTAGACATCTGGAAACGCTATTTCCTAGCATGGGAGTGTCGCATTTGCATTCATGTGACGTGTATGCGAGGTATACATGACACTTCGTAATGAATATTATATATTATCATTGAACATAGAAATGAGATGCGATATCGCGTTTTGAGAAGCATTAGAACAATAATGCACGATACGTAGACATCTACAAACGCTGTTTCCTAGCAAGGAACTGTCGCATTAACATTCACTTGAAGTGCAGACGTGGAATACATAACACTTCGGAATGAATATTATATCTTATCATGAGACAAAGGAATGTGATGCGATATCGCGTTTTAAGATGCATTAGAACTCTGTTGCTTCAATACGTAGACATCTGCAGACGCTATTTCCTAGGAAGGAAGTGTCGCATTTACATTCATTTGAAGTGTATGCGAGGTATACATGACACTTCGCAGTGAATATTATATATTATCATGAAACATTGAAACGAGAAGCAATATGGCGATTTAAGAAGCATTAGATCCCTATTGCTTCGATACGTAGACACCTGCAAACGCTATTTTCTAGCAAGGAAGTGTCGCATTTACATTCATTTGAAGTATAGACGAGATATACATAACACTGCACAATGAATATTATATGTTAACGTGAAACATAGAAACGAGATGCGATATCGCGATTTAAGAAGCATTAGAACTCTATTGCTTGGATACGTAGACATCTGCAAACGCTATTTCCTAGCAAGGAAGTGTCGCATTTACATTCTTTTGAAGTGAATACGAGGTATACATAACACTGCACAATGAATATTATATCTTACCATGGAACATAGAAATGAGATTCAATATGGCGATTTAAGAAGAATTACAACTCTATTGCTTCGATACGTAGACATCCACAAACGCTACTTCCTAGCAAGGAAGTGTCGCATTTACATTCATTTGAAGTATAGACGAGATATACATAGCACTGCACAATGAATATTATATCTTATCATGAAACATAGAAATGAGATGCGATATCGCGATTTAAGTAGCATTAGAACACTATTGCTTCGATACGTAGACATCTGCAAACACTATTTCCCAGCAAGGAACTGTCGCATTCACATTCATTTGAAGTGTATGCGAGGTATACATGACACTTCGCAACGAATATTATATATTATCATGAAACATAGATATGAGATGCGATAACGCGAATTAGTATGCTTTAGAAATCTATTGCTTCGATACGTAGACATCTGCCAACGCTATTTCCTAGCAAGGAAGTGACGCATTTACATTATTTTGAAGTGAGTACTAGGTATACATGACACTTCGCAATGAATATTATATCTTAACATGAAGCATAGAAATGAGATGCGACATCGCGTTTTGAGAAGCATTAGAACACTACTGCTTCGATACGGAGACATCTACAAACGCTATTTCCTAACAAGGAAGTGTCGCATTTACATTCTTTTGAAATGAATACGAGGTAAGCATGACACTTCGCAATGAATATTATATCTTATCACGAAACATAGAAATGAGATGCGATATCGCCATTTAAGAAGCATTAGAACACTATTTCTTCGATACGGAGACATCTGTAAACGCTATTTCCTAGCAAGGTATTGTCGCATTTACTTTCTTTTGAAGTGAATACGAGGAATACATAGCACTACATAATGAATATCATGTCTTATCATGAAACATAGAAATGAGATGCAGTAATGCGATTTAAGAAGCATTAGAACACTATTGCTTCGATACGTAGACATCTGCACACGCTACTTCCTACAAAGGAAGTGTCGCATTTACATTCTTTTGAAAGGAATACGAGGTATACATGATACTGCACAATGAATATTACATCTTATCATGAAGTATAGAAATGAGATGCGATATGGCGATTTTAGAAGCATTAGAAATCTATTGCTTCGATACGTAGACATCTGTTAACGCTACTTCCTAACAAGGAAGTGTCGCATTTACATTCTTTTAAAGGGAATACGAGGTATACATAGCACTTCGCAATGAATATTATATCTTATCAAGAAACGTAGATATGTGATGCGATATGACGATTTAAGAAGAATTAGAAATCTACTGCTTCGATACGTAGACATCTGCAAACGATACTTCCTAGCAAGGAAGTGTCGCATTTACATTCTTTTGAAAGGAATACGAGGTATACATAACACTCCGCAATGAATATTATATCTTATCATGAAACATAGAAATGAGGAGCGATTTCGCTTTTTAAGAAGCATTAGAACTCTATTGCTACGATACGTAGACATCTACAAACGCTATTTCCTAGCAAGGAAGTGTCGCATTTACATTCATTTGAAGTATAGACGAGATATACACAACACTGCACAATGAATATTATATCTTATCATGAAACATAGAAATGAGATGCGATATCGCGATTTAAGAAGCATTAGAACTCTATTGCTTCGATACGTAGACATCTGCAAACGCTACTTCCCAGCAAGGAAGTGTCGCATTTACATTCATTTGAAGTGAATACGAGGTATACATAACACTGCACAATGATTATTATATCTTATCATGAAACAGTGAAATGCGATGCGAAATGGCGAGTTAAGAAGCATTAGCACTCTATTGCTTCGATACGTAGACATCTGGAAACACTATTTCCTAGCATGGAAGTGTCGCATTTACATTCTTTTGAAGTGAATATGAGGTATTTCTGACACATCGCAATTAATATTATATCATATCATGAAACAAAGAAATGACATGCGGTATCTCGTTTTAAGAAGCATTAGAACTCTATTGCTTCGATAGGTAGACATCTGCAAACACTATTTCCTAGCAAGGAAGTGTCGCATTTACATTCATTTGAAGTGTATGCGAGGTATACATAACACTTCGCAATGAATATTATATCTTATCATGAAACATAGAAATGAGATGCGATATATCGTTTTAAGAAGCATTGGAACTCTATTGCTTCGATACGTAGACATCTGCAAACACTATTTTCTAGCAAGGAAGTGTCGCATTTACATTCATTTGAAATGTGTGCGAGGAATACATAACACTTCGGAATGAATATTATATCTTATCATGAAACGTAGAAATGAGATGTGATATCTCGTTTTAAGTAGCATTAGTATTCTATTGCTTCGATACGTAGACATCTGCAAACACTATTTCCTAGCAAGGAAGTGTCGCATTTACATTCATTTGACGTGAATGCGAGGTATACATAACACTTCGCAATGAATATTATATCTTATCATGAAACATAGAAATGACATGCGATATCTCGTTTTAAGAAGCATTAGAAGTCTATTGCTTCGATAGGTAGACATCCGCAAACACTATTTCCTAGCAAGGAAGTGTCGCATTTACATCCATTTGAAGTGTTTGCGAGATATACATAACACTTCAGAATGAATATTATATCTTATCATGAAACATAGAAATGAGATGCGATATCGCGTTCTAAGAAGCATTAGAACTCTATTGCTACGATACGTAGACATCTGCAAAGGCTATTTCCTAGCATGGAAGGGTCGCATTTACAATCTTTTGAAGTGAGTACGAGGTATACATAACACTCCATAATGAATATTATATCTTATCAAGAAACATAGCAGTGAGATGCGATATCGCGTTTTAAGAAGCATTAGAACTCTATTGCTACGATACGTAGACATCTGCAAACGCTATTTCCTAGCATGGAAGTGTCGCATTTACATTCATTTGAAGTGAATACGAGGTATACATGACACTTCGCAATGAATATTATATCTTATCATTAAACATAGAAATGAGATGCGATATCGTGTTTTAAGAAGCATTAGAGCTCTATTGCTTCGATACATAGACATCTGCAAACGCTATTTCCTAGCAAGGAAGTGTCGCATTTACATTCATTTGAAGTGAATACGAGGTATAGATGACACTTCGCAATGAATATTATATCTTATCATGAAACATAGAAGTGAGATGCGATATCACGTTCTAAGAAGCACTAGAACTCTATTGCTACGATACGTAGACATCTGCAAACGCTATTTCCTAGCATGGAAGTGTCGCATTTGCATTCATTTGAAGTGAATACGAGGTATACATGACACTTCGCAATGAATATTATACCTTATCATGAAACATAGAAGAGAGATGCGATATCGCGTTTTAGTAAGCATTAGAACTCTATTGCTGCGATACGAAGACATCTGCAAACGCTATTTCCTAGCATTACACTTACATTCCACTTACATTCCACTGAAGTGAATACGAGGTATACATAACACTCCACAATGAATATTATATCTTATCACGGAACATAGAAATGAAATGCGGCATCTCGTTTTAAGACGCATTAGGACTCTATTGCAACGATACGTAGACATCTGCAAACGCTATTTCCTAGCATGGTAGTGTCATATTTACATTCTTTTGAAGTGAATACGAGGTATACATGACACTTCGCAATGAATATTATATCTTATCATGAAATATAGAAGTGAGATGCGATATCGCGCTCTAAGAAGCATTAGAACTCTATTGCTACGATACGTAGACATCTGCACACGCTATTTCCTAGCAAGGAAGTGTCGCATTTACATTCTTTTCAAGTGAATACGAGGTATACATGGCACTTCGCAATGAATATTATACCTTATCATGAAACATAGAAGAGAGGTGCGATATCGCGTTTTAGGAAGCATTAAAACTCTATTGCTGCGATACGTAGAAATCTGCAAACGCTATTTCCTAGCATGGAAGTGTCGCATTTACATTCTTTTGAAGTGAATACGAGATATGCATGACACTTCGCAATGAATATTATATCTTATCATGAAACATAGGAATGAAGTGCTATATCGCATTTTGAGAAGCATTAGAACTCTATTGCTACGATACGTAGACATCTGCAAACGCTAATTCCTAGCATGGAAGTGTCGCATTTACATTCATTTGAAGCGAATACGAGGTATACATGACACTTCGCTATGAATATTATACCTTATCATGAAACGTAGAAGAATGATGCGATATCGCGTTTTAGGAAGCATTGGATCTCTATTGCTGCGTTACGTAGACATCTGCAATCGCTATTTCCTAGCATGGAAGTGTCGCATTTACATTCTTTTGAAGTGAATACGAGGTATACATGACACTTCGCAATTAATATTATATCTTATCATGAAACATAGGAATGAGGTGCTATATCGCGTTTTGAGAAGCATTAGAACTCTATTGCTACGATACGTAGACATCTGCAAAGGCTATTTCCTAGCATGGAAGGGTCGCATTTACAATCTTTTGAAGTGAGTACGAGGTATACATAACACTCCATAATGAATATTATATCTTATCAAGAAACATAGCAGTGAGATGCGATATCGCGTTTTAAGAAGCATTAGAACTCTATTGCTACGATACGTAGACATCTGCAAACGCTATTTCCTAGCATGGAAGTGTCGCATTTACATTCATTTGAAGTGAATACGAGGTATACATGACACTTCGCAATGAATATTATATCTTATCATGAAACATAGAAATGAGATGCGATATCGTGTTTTAAGAAGCATTAGTAACCTATTGCTGTGATACGTAGACATCTGCAAACGCTATTTCCTAGCATGGAAGTGTGGCATTTACATTCATTTGAAGTGAAAACGAGGTATACATGACACTTCGCAATGAATATTATATCTTATCATGAAACATAGAAGTGAGATGCGATATCGCGTTCTAAGAAGCATTAGAACTCTATTGCTACGATACGTAGACATCTGCAAGCGCTATTTCCTAGCATGGAAGTGTCTTATTTACGTTCTTTTGAAGTGAATACGTGGTATACATGACACTTCGCAATGAATATTATGTCTTATCATGAAACATAGATGTGAGATGCGATATCGCGTTTTAAGAAGCATTAGAACTCTATTGCTACGATACGTAGACATTTGCAAGGGCTATTCCCTAGCATGGAAGGGCCGCCTTTATATTCTTTTGATGTGAGTACGAGGTATACATATCACTCCATAATGAATATTATATCTTATCATGAAACATAGCAGTGATATGCGATATCGCGTTTTAAGAAGCATTAGAAACTCTATTGCTACGATACGTAGACATCTGCAAAGGCTATTTCCTAGCATGGAAGGTCGCATTTACAATCTTTTGAAGTGAGTACGAGGTATACATAACACTCCATAATGAATATTATATCTTATCAAGAAACATAGCAGTGAGATGCGATATCGCGTTTTAAGAAGCATTAGAACTCTATTGCTACGATACGTAGACATCTGCAAACGCTATTTCCTAGCATGGAAGTGTCGCATTTACATTCATTTGAAGTGAATACGAGGTATACATGACACTTCGCAATGAATATTATATCTTATCATGAAACATAGAAATGAGATGCGATATCGTGTTTAAGAAGCATTAGAGCTCTATTGCTTCGATACATAGACATCTGCGAACGCTATTTCCAAGCAAGGAAGTGTCGCATTTACATTCATTTGAAGTGAATACGAGGTATAGATGACACTTCGCAATGAATATTATATCTTATCATGAAACATAGAAGTGAGATGCGATATCACGTTCTAAGAAGCACTAGAACTCTATTGCTACGATACGTAGACATCTGCAAACGCTATTTCCTAGCATGGAAGTGTCGCATTTACATTCATTTGAAGTGAATACGAGGTATACATGACACTTCGCAATGAATATTATACCTTATCATGAAACATAGAAGAGAGATGCGATATCGCGTTTTAGTAAGCATTAGAACTCTATTGCTGCGATACGAAGACATCTGCAAACGCTATTTCCTAGCATTACACTTACATTCCACTTACATTCCACTGAAGTGAATACGAGGTATACATAACACTCCACAATGAATATTATATCTTATCACGAAACATAGAAATGAAATGCGGCATCTCGTTTAAGACGCATTAGGACTCTATTGCAACGATACGTAGACATCTGCAAACGCTATTTCCTAGCATGGTAGTGTCATATTTACATTCTTTTGAAGTGAATACGAGGTATACATGACACTTCGCAATGAATATTATATCTTATCATGAAATATAGAAGTGAGGATGCCATATCGCGCTCTAAGAAGCATTAGAACTCTATTGCTACGATACGTAGACATCTGCACACGCTATTTCCTAGCAAGGAAGTGTCGCATTTACATTCTTTTCAAGTGAATACGAGGTATACATGGCACTTCGCAATGAATATTATACCTTATCATGAAACATAGAAGAGAGGTGCGATATCGCGTTTTAGGAAGCATTAAAACTCTATTGCTGCGATACGTAGACATCTGCAAACGCTATTTCCTAGCATGGAAGTGTCGCATTTACATTCTTTTGAAGTGAATACGAGATATGCATGACACTTCGCAATGAATATTATATCTTATCATGAAACATAGGAATGAAGTGCTATATCGCGTTTTGAGAAGCATTAGAACTCTATTGCTACGATACGTAGACATCTGCAAACGCTAATTCCTAGCAATGGAAGTGACGCATTTACATTCATTTGAAGCGAATACGAGGTATACATGACACTTCGCTATGAATATTATACCTTATCATGAAACGTAGAAGAATGATGCGATATCGCGTTTTAGGAAGCATTGGATCTCTATTGCTGCGTTACGTAGACATCTGCAATCGCTATTTCCTAGCATGGAAGTGTCGCATTTACATTCTTTTGAAGTGAATACGAGGTATACATGACACTTCGCAATGAATATTATATCTTATCATGAAACATAGGAATGAGGTGCTATATCGCGTTTTGAGAAGCATTAGAACTCTATTGCTACGATACGTAGACATCTGCAAACGCTATTTCCTAGCAAGGAAATTTCGCACTTACATTCCACTGAAGTGAATACGAGGTATACATAACATTACACAATGAATATTATATCTTATTACGGAACATGGAAATGAAATACGACATCTCGTTTTAAGAAGCATTAGTGCTCTATTGCTGTGATACGTAGACATCTGCAAACGCTATTTCCTAGCATGGAAGTGTCTTATTTACGTTCTTTTGAAGTGAATACGAGGTATACATGACACTTCGCAATGAATATTATATCTTATCATGAAACATAGAAGTGAGATACGATATCGCGTTCTAAGAAGCATTAGAACTCTATTGCTACGATACGTAGACATCTGCAAACGCTATTTCCTAGCATGGAAGTGTCTTATTTACGTTCTTTTGAAGTGAATACGAGGTATACATGACACTTCGCAATGAATATTATATCTTATCATGAAACATAGATGTGAGATGCGATATCGCGTTTTAAGAAGCATTAGAACTCTATTGCCTATATACGTAGACATCTGCAAATTCTATTTCCTAGCAAGGAAATTTCGCACTTACATTCCACTGAAGTGAATACGAGGTATACATAACATTACACAATGAATATTATATCTTATACGAAGCATAGTAATGAAATACGACATCTCGTTTTAAGAAGCATTAGTACTTTATTGCTATGATACGTAGACATCTGCAAACAATATTTCCTAGCAAGGAAGTGTCGCATTTACATTCTTGTGAAGTGAAATCGCGGTATACATGACACTTCGCAATGAATATTATATCTTATCATGAAACATAGAAGTGTGATGCGATATCGCATTTTAAGAAGTATTAGAACCCTATTGCTACGATAGGTAGACATCTGCAAACGCTACTTCCTAGCATGGAAGTGTCGCATTTACATACTTTTGAAGTGAAGACGAGGTATACATGACACTTCGCAATGAATATTATATCTTATCATGAAACAGAAATGAGATGCGATATCTCGTTTTAAGAAGCATTAGAACTCTATTGCTACGATGCGTAGACATCTGCAAACGCTATTTCCCAGCATGGAAGAGTCGCATTTACATTCGTTTGAAGTGAATACGAGATATACATGACACTTCGCAATGATTATTATATCTTATCATGAAGCATAGAAGTGAGATGCGATATGGCATTTTAAGAATCATTAGAAATCTATTGTTTCGACGCGTAGTCATCTGGAAACGCTATTTCCTAGCAAGGAAGTGTCGCATTTACATCCTTTTGAAGTGAATACGAGGTATACATGACACTTCGCAGTGAATATTATATCTGATCGTGAAACATAGAAATGAGATGCGATATCTCGTTTTAAGAAGCATTAGAACTCTATTGCTACGATACGTAGACATCTGCAAACGCTATTTCCTAGGATGGGAGGGTCGCATTTACATTCTTTTGAAGTGAGTACGAGGTATACATAACACTCCATAATGAATATTATATCTTCTCATGAAACATAGCAGTGAGATGCGATATTGCGTTTTAAGAAGCATTAGAACTCTATTGCTACGAAACGTAGACATTTGCAAAGGCTATTTCCTAGCATGGAAGTGTCGCATTTACATTCATTTGAAGTGAATACGAGGTATACATGACACTTCGAAATGAATATTATACCTTATCATGAAACATAGAAGAGTGATGCGATATCGCGTTTTAGGAAGCATTGGATCTCTATTGCTGCGATACGTAGACATCTGCAAACGCTATTTCCTAGCATGGAAGTGTCGCGTTTACATTCTTTTGAAGTGAATACGAGGTATACATGACACTTCGCAATGAATATTATATCTTATCATGAAACATAGGAATGAGGTGCTATATCGCGTTTTGAGAAGCATTAGAACTCTAATGCTACGATACGTAGACATCTGCAAACGCTATTTCCTAGCAAGGAAATTTCGCACTTACATTCCACTGAAGTGAATACGAGGTATACATAACATTACACAATGAATATTATATCTTATTACGGAACATAGAAATGAAATACGACATCTCGTTTTAAGAAGCATTAGTAACCTATTGCTGTGATACGTAGACATCTGCAAACGCTATTTCCTAGCATGGAAGTGTGGCATTTACATTCATTTGAAGTGAAAACGAGGTATACATGACACTTCGCAATGAATATTATATCTTATCATGAAACATAGAAGTGAGATGCGATATCGCGTTCTAAGAAGCATTAGAACTCTATTGCTACGATACGTTGTCATCTGGAAACGCTATTTCCTAGCAAGGAAGTGTCGCATTTACATCCTTTTGAAGTGAATACGAGGTATACATGACACTTCGCAATGAATATTATATCTGATCATGAAACATAGAAATGAGATGCGACATCTCGTTTTAAGAAGCATTAGAACTCTATTGCTACGATACGTAGACATCTGCAAACGCTATTTCCTATGATGGGAGGGTCGCATTTACATTCTTTTGAAGTGAGTACGAGGTATACATAACACACCATAATGAATATTATTTCTTCTCATGAAACATAGAAGAGAGATGCGATATCGCGTTTTAGGAAGCATTGGAACTCTATTGCTGCGATACGTAGACATCTGCAAACGCTATTTCCTAGCATGGAAGTGTCGCATTTACATTCGTTTGAAGTGAACACGAGATATACATGACACTTCGCAATGAATATTATATCTTATCAAGAAACGTAGAAGTGAGATGCGATATGGCATTTTAAGAATCATTAGAACCCTATTGTTTCGACACGTAGTCATCTAGAAACGCTATTTCCTAGCAAGGAAGTGTCGCATTTACATCCTTTTGAAGTGAATACGAGGTATACATGACACTTCGCAATGAATATTATATCTGATCATGAAACATAGAAATGAGATGCGACATCTCGTTTTAAGAAGCATTAGAACTCCATTGTTACGATACGTAGACATCTGCAAACGCTATTTCCTAGGATGGAAGGGTCGCATTTACATTCTTTTGAAGTGAGTACGAGGTATACATAACACTCCATAATGAATATTATATCTTCTCATGAAACATAGAAGAGAGATGCGATATCGCGCTTCAGGAAGCATTGGAACTCTATTGCTGCGATACGTAGACATCTGCAAACGCTATTTCCTGGCATGGAAGTGTCGCATTTACATTCTTTTGAAGTGAATACGAGGTATACATGACACTTCGCAATGAGTATTATATCTGAACATGAAACATAGGAATGAGGTGCTATATCGCGTTTTGAGAAGCATTAGATCTCTATTGCTACGATACGTAGACATCTGCAAACGCTATTTCCTAGCATGGAAGTGTCGCATTTACATTCTTTTGAAGTGAATACGAGGTATACATGACACTTCGCAATGAATATTATATCTTATCATGAAACATAGGAATGAGGTGCTATATCGCGTAATGAGAAGCATTAGAGCTCTATTGCTACTATACGTAGACATCTGCAAACGCTATTTCCTAGCATGGAAGTGTCGCATTTACGTTCTTTTGAAGTGAATACGAGGGATACATGACACTTCGCAATGAATATTATATCTTATCATGAAACATAGGAATGAGGTGCTATATCGCGTTTTGAGAAGCATTAGAACTCTATTGCTACGATACGTAGACATCTGCAAACGCTATTTCCTAGCATGGAAGTGTCGCATTTACATTCTTTTGAAGTGAATACGAGGTATACATGACACTTCGCAATGAATATTATTCCTTATCGTGAAACATAGAAGAGAGATGCGATATCGCGTTTTAGGAAGCATTGGTACTCTATTTCTGCGATACGTAGACATCTGCAAACGCTATTTCCTAGCATGGAAGTGTCGCATTTACATTCGTTTGAAGTGAATACGAGATATACATGACACTTCGCAATGAATATTATATCTTATCATGAAACATAGCAGTGAGATGCGATATCGCGTTTTAAGAAGCATTAGAACTCTATTGCTACGATACGTAGACATCTGCAAACGCTATTTCCTAGCATGGAAGTGTCGCATTTACATTGTTTTGTAGTGAATACGAGGTATACATGACACTTCGCAATGAATATTATATCCTATCATGAAACATAGTAATGAGGTGCTATATCGCGTTTTGAGAAGCATTAGAACCCTATTGTTTCGACACGTAGTCATCTGGAAACGCTATTTCCTAGCAAGGAAGTGTCGCATTTACATCCTTTTGAAGTGAATACGAGGTATACATGACACTTCGCAATGAATATTATATCTTATCGTGAAACATAGAAGTGAGATGCGATATCGCGTACTAAGAAGCACTAGAACTCTATTGCTACGATACGTAGACATCTGCAAACGCTATTTCCTAGGATGGAAGGGTCGCATTTACATTCTTTTGAAGTGAGTACGAGGTATACATGACACTCCATAATGAATATTATATCTTCACATGAAGCATGGCAGTGAGATGCGATATCGCGTTTTAAGAACCATTAGAACTCTATTGCTACGACACGTAGACATCTGCAAACGCTATTTCCTAGCATGAAAGTGTCGCATTTTCATTCATTTGAAGTGAATACGAGGTACACATGACGCTTCGCAATGAATATTATACCTTATCATGAAACATAGAAGAGAGATGCGATATCGCGCTTTAGGAAGCAATGGAACTCTATTGCTGCGATACGTAGACATCTGCAAACGCTATTTCCTAGCATGGAAGCGTCGCATTTACATTCGTTTGAAGTGAATACGAGATATACATGACACTTCGCAATGAATATTATATCTTATCATGAAACATAGAAGTGAGATGCGATATGGCATTTTAAGAATCATTAGAACCCTATTGTTTCGACACGTAGTCATCTGGAAACGCTATTTCCTAGCAAGGAAGTGTCGCATTTACATCCTTTTGAAGTGAATACGAGGTATACATGACACTTCGCAATGAATATTATATCTGATCATGAAACATAGAAATGAGATGCGACATCTCGTTTTAAGAAGCATTAGAACTCTATTGCTACGATACGTAGACATCTGCAAACGCTATTTCCTAGGATGGGAGGGTCGCATTTACATTCTTTTGAAGTGAGTACGAGGTATACATAACACACCATAATGAATATTATTTCTTCTCATGAAACATAGAAGAGAGATGCGATATCGCGTTTTAGGAAGCATTGGAACTCTATTGCTGCGATACGTAGACATCTGCAAGCGCTATTTCCTAGCATGGAAGTGTCGCATTTACATTCGTTTGAAGTGAACACGAGATATACATGACACTTCGCAATGAATATTATATCTTATCAAGAAACATAGAAGTGAGATGCGATATGGCATTTTAAGAATCATTAGAACCCTATTGTTTCGACACGTAGTCATCTAGAAACGCTATTTCCTAGCAAGGAAGTGTCGCATTTACATCCTTTTGAAGTGAATACGAGGTATACATGACACTTCGCAATGAATATTATATCTGATCATGAAACATAGAAATGAGATGCGACATCTCGTTTTAAGAAGCATTAGAACTCCATTGTTACGATACGTAGACATCTGCAAACGCTATTTCCTAGGATGGAAGGGTCGCATTTACATTCTTTTGAAGTGAGTACGAGGTATACATAACACTCCATAATGAATATTATATCTTCTCATGAAACATAGAAGAGAGGTGCGATATCGCGCTTCAGGAAGCATTGGAACTCTATTGCTGCGATACGTAGACATCTGCAAACGTTATTTCCTGGCATGGAAGTGTCGCATTTACATTCTTTTGAAGTGAATACGAGGTATACATGACACTTCGCAATGAGTATTATATCTGAACATGAAACATAGGAATGAGGTGCTATATCGCGTTTTGAGAAGCATTAGAACTCTATTGCTACGATACGTAGACATCTGCAAACGCTATTTCCTAGCATGGAAGTGTCGCATTTACATTCTTTTGAAGTGAATACGAGGTATACATGACACTTCGCAATGAATATTATATCTTATCATGAAACATAGGAATGAGGTGCTATATCGCGTAATGAGAAGCATTAGAGCTCTATTGCTACTATACGTAGACATCTGCAAACGCTATTTCCTAGCATGGAAGTGTTGCATTTACATTCATTTGAAGTGAATACGAGGTATACATGACACTTCGCAATGAATATTATACCTTATCTCGAAACATAGAAGTGAGATGCGACATCTCGTTTTAAGAAGCATTAGAACTCTGTTGCTACGATACGTAGACATCTGCAAAGGCTATTTCCAAGCATGGAAGTGTCGCATTTACATTCTTTTGAAGTGAATACGAGGTATACATGACACTTCGCAATGGACATTATATCTTATCATGAAACATAGTAGTGAGATGCGATATCGCGTTTTAAGAAGCATTACAACTCTATTGCTACGATACGTAGACATCTGCAAACGCTATTTCCTAGCATGGAAGTGTCGCATTTACATTCATTTGAAGCGAATACGAGGTATACATGACACTTCGCAATGAATATTATATCTTACCATGAAACATAGGAATGAGGTGCTGTATTGCGTTTTGAGAAGCATTAGAACTCGGTTGCTAATATACGTAGACATCTGCAAACTCTATTCCCTACCATGGAAATGTCGGACTTACATTCCACTGAAGTGAATACGAGGTATACATAACATTACACAATGAATATTATATCTTATTACGAAACATAGAAAAGAAATACGACATCTCGTATTCAGAAGCATAAGTACTCTATTGCTGTGATACGTAGACATCTGCAAACGCTATTTCCTAGCATGGTAGGGTCGCACTTACATTCTTTTGAAGTGAGTACGAGGTATACATAACACTCCATAATGAATATTATATCTTCTCATGAAACATAGAAGAGAGATGCGATATCGCGCTTCAGGAAGCATTGGAACTCTATTGCTGCGATACGTAGACATCTGCAAACGCTATTTCCTGGCATGGAAGTGTCGCATTTACATTCTTTTGAAGTGAATACGAGGTATACATGACACTTCGCAATGAGTATTATATCTGAACATGAAACATAGGAATGAGGTGCTATATCGCGTTTTGAGAAGCATTAGATCTCTATTGCTACGATACGTAGACATCTGCAAACGCTATTTCCTAGCATGGAAGTGTCGCATTTACATTCTTTTGAAGTGAATACGAGGTATACATGACACTTCGCAATGAATATTATATCTTATCATGAAACATAGGAATGAGGTGCTATATCGCGTAATGAGAAGCATTAGAGCTCTATTGCTACTATACGTAGACATCTGCAAACGCTATTTCCTAGCATGGAAGTGTCGCATTTACGTTCTTTTGAAGTGAATACGAGGGATACATGACACTTCGCAATGAATATTATATCTTATCATGAAACATAGCAGTGAGATGCGATATCGCGTTTTAAGAAGCATTAGAACTCTATTGCTACGATACGTAGACATCTGCAAACGCTATTTCCTAGCATGGAAGCGTCGCATTTACATTCGTTTGAAGTGAATACGAGATATACATGACACTTCGCAATGAATATTATATCTTATCATGAAACATAGAAGTGAGATGCGATATGGCATTTTAAGAATCATTAGAACCCTATTGTTTCGACACGTAGTCATCTGGAAACGCTATTTCCTAGCAAGGAAGTGTCGCATTTACATCCTTTTGAAGTGAATACGAGGTATACATGACACTTCGCAATGAATATTATATCTGATCATGAAACATAGAAATGAGATGCGACATCTCGTTTTAAGAAGCATTAGAACTCTATTGCTACGATACGTAGACATCTGCAAACGCTATTTCCTAGGATGGGAGGGTCGCATTTACATTCTTTTGAAGTGAGTACGAGGTATACATAACACACCATAATGAATATTATTTCTTCTCATGAAACATAGAAGAGAGATGCGATATCGCGTTTTAGGAAGCATTGGAACTCTATTGCTGCGATACGTAGACATCTGCAAGCGCTATTTCCTAGCATGGAAGTGTCGCATTTACATTCGTTTGAAGTGAACACGAGATATACATGACACTTCGCAATGAATATTATATCTTATCAAGAAACATAGAAGTGAGATGCGATATGGCATTTTAAGAATCATTAGAACCCTATTGTTTCGACACGTAGTCATCTAGAAACGCTATTTCCTAGCAAGGAAGTGTCGCATTTACATCCTTTTGAAGTGAATACGAGGTATACATGACACTTCGCAATGAATATTATATCTGATCATGAAACATAGAAATGAGATGCGACATCTCGTTTTAAGAAGCATTAGAACTCCATTGTTACGATACGTAGACATCTGCAAACGCTATTTCCTAGGATGGAAGGGTCGCATTTACATTCTTTTGAAGTGAGTACGAGGTATACATAACACTCCATAATGAATATTATATCTTCTCATGAAACATAGAAGAGAGATGCGATATCGCGCTTCAGGAAGCATTGGAACTCTATTGCTGCGATACGTAGACATCTGCAAACGTTATTTCCTGGCATGGAAGTGTCGCATTTACATTCTTTTGAAGTGAATACGAGGTATACATGACACTTCGCAATGAGTATTATATCTGAACATGAAACATAGGAATGAGGTGCTATATCGCGTTTTGAGAAGCATTAGAACTCTATTGCTACGATACGTAGACATCTGCAAACGCTATTTCCTAGCATGGAAGTGTCGCATTTACATTCTTTTGAAGTGAATACGAGGTATACATGACACTTCGCAATGAATATTATATCTTATCATGAAACATAGGAATGAGGTGCTATATCGCGTAATGAGAAGCATTAGAGCTCTATTGCTACTATACGTAGACATCTGCAAACGCTATTTCCTAGCATGGAAGTGTTGCATTTACATTCATTTGAAGTGAATACGAGGTATACATGACACTTCGCAATGAATATTATACCTTATCTCGAAACATAGAAGTGAGATGCGACATCTCGTTTTAAGAAGCATTAGAACTCTGTTGCTACGATACGTAGACATCTGCAAAGGCTATTTCCAAGCATGGAAGTGTCGCATTTACATTCTTTTGAAGTGAATACGAGGTATACATGACACTTCGCAATGGACATTATATCTTATCATGAAACATAGTAGTGAGATGCGATATCGCGTTTTAAGAAGCATTACAACTCTATTGCTACGATACGTAGACATCTGCAAACGCTATTTCCTAGCATGGAAGTGTCGCATTTACATTCATTTGAAGCGAATACGAGGTATACATGACACTTCGCAATGAATATTATATCTTACCATGAAACATAGGAATGAGGTGCTGTATTGCGTTTTGAGAAGCATTAGAACTCGGTTGCTAATATACGTAGACATCTGCAAACTCTATTCCCTACCATGGAAATGTCGGACTTACATTCCACTGAAGTGAATACGAGGTATACATAACATTACACAATGAATATTATATCTTATTACGAAACATAGAAAAGAAATACGACATCTCGTATTCAGAAGCATAAGTACTCTATTGCTGTGATACGTAGACATCTGCAAACGCTATTTCCTAGCATGGTAGGGTCGCACTTACATTCTTTTGAAGTGAGTACGAGGTATACATAACACTCCATAATGAATATTATATCTTCTCATGAAACATAGAAGAGAGATGCGATATCGCGCTTCAGGAAGCATTGGAACTCTATTGCTGCGATACGTAGACATCTGCAAACGCTATTTCCTGGCATGGAAGTGTCGCATTTACATTCTTTTGAAGTGAATACGAGGTATACATGACACTTCGCAATGAGTATTATATCTGAACATGAAACATAGGAATGAGGTGCTATATCGCGTTTTGAGAAGCATTAGATCTCTATTGCTACGATACGTAGACATCTGCAAACGCTATTTCCTAGCATGGAAGTGTCGCATTTACATTCTTTTGAAGTGAATACGAGGTATACATGACACTTCGCAATGAATATTATATCTTATCATGAAACATAGGAATGAGGTGCTATATCGCGTAATGAGAAGCATTAGAGCTCTATTGCTACTATACGTAGACATCTGCAAACGCTATTTCCTAGCATGGAAGTGTCGCATTTACGTTCTTTTGAAGTGAATACGAGGGATACATGACACTTCGCAATGAATATTATATCTTATCATGAAACATAGCAGTGAGATGCGATATCGCGTTTTAAGAAGCATTAGAACTCTATTGCTACGATACGTAGACATCTGCAAACGCTATTTCCTAGCATGGAAGTGTCGCATTTACATTCGTTTGAAGTGAATACGAGATATACATGACACTTCGCAATGAATATTATATCCTATCATGAAACATAGTAATGAGGTGCTATATCGCGTTTTGAGAAGCATTAGAACCCTATTGTTTCGACACGTAGTCATCTGGAAACGCTATTTCCTAGCAAGGAAGTGTCGCATTTACATCCTTTTGAAGTGAATACGAGGTATACATGACACTTCGCAATGAATATTATATCTTATCGTGAAACATAGAAGTGAGATGCGATATCGCGTACTAAGAAGCACTAGAACTCTATTGCTACGATACGTAGACATCTGCAAACGCTATTTCCTAGGATGGAAGGGTCGCATTTACATTCTTTTGAAGTGAGTACGAGGTATACATGACACTCCATAATGAATATTATATCTTCACATGAAGCATGGCAGTGAGATGCGATATCGCGTTTTAAGAACCATTAGAACTCTATTGCTACGACACGTAGACATCTGCAAACGCTATTTCCTAGCATGAAAGTGTCGCATTTTCATTCATTTGAAGTGAATACGAGGTACACATGACGCTTCGCAATGAATATTATACCTTATCATGAAACATAGAAGAGAGATGCGATATCGCGCTTTAGGAAGCAATGGAACTCTATTGCTGCGATACGTAGACATCTGCAAACGCTATTTCCTAGCATGGAAGCGTCGCATTTACATTCGTTTGAAGTGAATACGAGATATACATGACACTTCGCAATGAATATTATATCTTATCATGAAACATAGAAGTGAGATGCGATATGGCATTTTAAGAATCATTAGAACCCTATTGTTTCGACACGTAGTCATCTGGAAACGCTATTTCCTAGCAAGGAAGTGTCGCATTTACATCCTTTTGAAGTGAATACGAGGTATACATGACACTTCGCAATGAATATTATATCTGATCATGAAACATAGAAATGAGATGCGACATCTCGTTTTAAGAAGCATTAGAACTCTATTGCTACGATACGTAGACATCTGCAAACGCTATTTCCTAGGATGGGAGGGTCGCATTTACATTCTTTTGAAGTGAGTACGAGGTATACATAACACACCATAATGAATATTATTTCTTCTCATGAAACATAGAAGAGAGATGCGATATCGCGTTTTAGGAAGCATTGGAACTCTATTGCTGCGATACGTAGACATCTGCAAGCGCTATTTCCTAGCATGGAAGTGTCGCATTTACATTCGTTTGAAGTGAACACGAGATATACATGACACTTCGCAATGAATATTATATCTTATCAAGAAACATAGAAGTGAGATGCGATATGGCATTTTAAGAATCATTAGAACCCTATTGTTTCGACACGTAGTCATCTAGAAACGCTATTTCCTAGCAAGGAAGTGTCGCATTTACATCCTTTTGAAGTGAATACGAGGTATACATGACACTTCGCAATGAATATTATATCTGATCATGAAACATAGAAATGAGATGCGACATCTCGTTTTAAGAAGCATTAGAACTCCATTGTTACGATACGTAGACATCTGCAAACGCTATTTCCTAGGATGGAAGGGTCGCATTTACATTCTTTTGAAGTGAGTACGAGGTATACATAACACTCCATAATGAATATTATATCTTCTCATGAAACATAGAAGAGAGATGCGATATCGCGCTTCAGGAAGCATTGGAACTCTATTGCTGCGATACGTAGACATCTGCAAACGTTATTTCCTGGCATGGAAGTGTCGCATTTACATTCTTTTGAAGTGAATACGAGGTATACATGACACTTCGCAATGAGTATTATATCTGAACATGAAACATAGGAATGAGGTGCTATATCGCGTTTTGAGAAGCATTAGAACTCTATTGCTACGATACGTAGACATCTGCAAACGCTATTTCCTAGCATGGAAGTGTCGCATTTACATTCTTTTGAAGTGAATACGAGGTATACATGACACTTCGCAATGAATATTATATCTTATCATGAAACATAGGAATGAGGTGCTATATCGCGTAATGAGAAGCATTAGAGCTCTATTGCTACTATACGTAGACATCTGCAAACGCTATTTCCTAGCATGGAAGTGTTGCATTTACATTCATTTGAAGTGAATACGAGGTATACATGACACTTCGCAATGAATATTATACCTTATCTCGAAACATAGAAGTGAGATGCGACATCTCGTTTTAAGAAGCATTAGAACTCTGTTGCTACGATACGTAGACATCTGCAAAGGCTATTTCCAAGCATGGAAGTGTCGCATTTACATTCTTTTGAAGTGAATACGAGGTATACATGACACTTCGCAATGGACATTATATCTTATCATGAAACATAGTAGTGAGATGCGATATCGCGTTTTAAGAAGCATTACAACTCTATTGCTACGATACGTAGACATCTGCAAACGCTATTTCCTAGCATGGAAGTGTCGCATTTACATTCATTTGAAGCGAATACGAGGTATACATGACACTTCGCAATGAATATTATATCTTACCATGAAACATAGGAATGAGGTGCTGTATTGCGTTTTGAGAAGCATTAGAACTCGGTTGCTAATATACGTAGACATCTGCAAACTCTATTCCCTACCATGGAAATGTCGGACTTACATTCCACTGAAGTGAATACGAGGTATACATAACATTACACAATGAATATTATATCTTATTACGAAACATAGAAAAGAAATACGACATCTCGTATTCAGAAGCATAAGTACTCTATTGCTGTGATACGTAGACATCTGCAAACGCTATTTCCTAGCATGGTAGGGTCGCACTTACATTCTTTTGAAGTGAGTACGAGGTATATACATCACTCCATAATGAATATTATATCTTATCATGAAACATAGCTGTGAGATGCGATATCGCGTTTTAAGAAGCATTAGAACTCTATTGCTACGATACGCAGACATCTGCAAACGCTATTTCCTAGCACGGAGGTGTCGCATTTACATTCTTTTGAAGTGAATACGAGGTATACATGACACTTCGCAATGAATATTATATCTTCTCATGAAACATAGCAGTGAGGTGCGATATCGCGTTTTAAGAAGCATTAGAACTCTATTGCTACGATACGTAGACATCTGCAAACGCTATTTCCTAGCATGGAAGTGTCGCATTTACATTCATTTGAAGTGAATACGAGGTATACATGACACATCGTAATGAATATTATACCTTATGATGAAACATAGAAGAATGATGCGATATCGCGTTTTAGGAAGCATTGGAACTCTATTGCTGCGATACGTAGACATCTGCAAACGCTATTTCCTAGCATGGAAGTGTCGCATTTACATTCTTTTGATGTGAATACGAGATATACATGACACTTCGCAATGAATATTATATCTTCTCATGAAACATAGCAGTGAGATGCGATATCGCGTTTTAAGAAGCATTAGAACTCTATTGCTACGATACGTAGACATCTGCAAACGCTATTTCCTAGCATGGAAGTGTCGCATTTACATTCTTCTGATGTGAATACGAGGTATACATGACACTTCGCAATGAATATTATATCTTATCGTGAAACATAGAAGTGAGATGCGATATCGCGTTTTAAGAAGCATTAGAATTCTATTGCTACGATACGTAGACATCTGCAAGCGCTATTTCCTAGCTTGGAAGTGTCGCATTTACATTCATTTGAAGTGTGTGCGAGGTATACATGACACTTCGCAATGAATATTATATCTTATCATGAAACATAGAAGTGAGATGCGATATCGCGTTCTAAGAAGCATTAGAACTCTATTGCTACGATACGTAGACATCTGCAAAGGCTATTTCCTAGCATGGAAGGGTCGCATTTACAATCTTTTGAAGTGAGTACGAGGTATACATAACACTCCATAATGAATATTATATCTTATCAAGAAACATAGCAGTGAGATGCGATATCGCGTTTTAAGAAGCATTAGAACTCTATTGCTACGATACGTAGACATCTGCAAACGCTATTTCCTAGCATGGAAGTGTCGCATTTACATTCATTTGAAGTGAATACGAGGTATACATGACACTTCGCAATGAATATTATATCTTATCATGAAACATAGAAATGAGATGCGATATCGTGTTTTAAGAAGCATTAGAGCTCTATTGCTTCGATACATAGACATCTGCAAACGCTATTTCCTAGCAAGGAAGTGTCGCATTTACATTCATTTGAAGTGAATACGAGGTATAGATGACACTTCGCAATGAATATTATATCTTATCATGAAACATAGAAGAGAGATGCGATATCACGTTCTAAGAAGCACTAGAACACTATTGCTGCGATACGAAGACATCTGCAAACGCTATTTCCTAGCATTACACTTACATTCCACTTACATTCCACTGAAGTGAATACGAGGTATACATAACACTCCACAATGAATATTATATCTTATCACGAAACATAGAAATGAAATGCGGCATCTCGTTTTAAGACGCATTAGGACTCTATTGCTACGATACGTAGACATCTGCAAACGCTATTTCCTAGCATGGTAGTGTCATATTTACATTCTTTTGAAGTGAATACGAGGTATACATGACACTTCGCAATGAATATTATATCTTATCATGAAATATAGAAGTGAGATGCGATATCGCGTTCTAAGAAGCATTAGAACTCTATTGCTACGATACGTAGACATCTGCAAACGCTGTTTCCTAGCATGGAAGTGTCGCATTTACATTCTTTTGAAGTGAATACGAGATATACATGACACTTCGCAATGAATATTATATATTATCATGAAACATAGGAAAGAGGTGCTATATCGCGTTTTGAGAAGCATTAGAACACTATTGCTATTATACGTAGACATCTGCAAACTCTATTTCCTAGCAAGGAAATTTCGCACTTACATTCCACTGAAGCGAATACGAGGTATACATAACATTACACAATGAATATTATATCTTATTACGAAACATAGAAGTGAAATACGACATCTCGTTTTAAGAAGCATTAGTACTCTATTGCTGTGATACGTAGACATCTGCAAGCGCTATTTCCTAGCATGGAAGTGTGGCATTTACATTCATTTGAAGTGAATACGAGGTATACATGACACTTCGCAATGAATATTATATCTTATCATGAAACATAGAAGTGAGATGCGATATCGCGTTCTAAGAAGCATTAGAACTCTATTGCTACGATATGTAGACATCTGCACACGCTATTTCCTAGCATGGAAGTGTCTTATTTACGTTCTTTTGAAGTGAATACGAGGTATACATGACACTTCGCAATGAATATTATATCTTATCATGAAACATAGGAATGAGGTGCTATATCGCGTTTTGAGAAGCACTAGAGCTCTATTGCTACGATACGTAGACATCTGCAAACGCTATTTCCTAGCATGGAAGTGTCGCATTTACATTCATTTGAAGTGAATACGAGGTATACATGACACTTCGAAATGAATATTATACCTTATCATGAAACATAGAAGAGTGATGCGATATCGCGTTTTAGGAAGCATTGGATCTCTATTGCTGCGATACGTAGACATCTGCAAACGCTATTTCCTAGCATGGAAGTGTCGCATTTACATTCTTTTGAAGTGAATACGAGGGATACATGACACTTCGCAATGAATATTATATCTTATCATGAAACATAGGAATGAGGTGCTATATCGCGTTTTGAGAAGCATTAGAACTCTATTGCTACGATACGTAGACATCTGCAAACGCTATTTCCTAGCATGGAAGTGTCGCATTTACATTCTTTTGAAGTGAATACGAGGTATACATGACACTTCGCAATGAATATTATTCCTTATCGTGAAACATAGAAGAGAGATGCGATATCGCGTTTTAGGAAGCATTGGTACTCTATTGCTGCGATACGCAGACATCTGCAAACGCTATTTCCTAGCATGGAAGTGTCGCATTTACATTCGTTTGAAGAGAATACGAGATATACACGACACTTCGCAATGAATATTATATCTTATCATGAAACATAGCAGTGAGACGCGATATCGCGTTTTAAGAAGCATTAGAACTCTATTGCTACGATACGTAGACATCTGCAAACGCTATTTCCTAGCATGGAAGTGTCGCATTTACATTGTTTTGAAGTGAATACGAGGTATACATGACACTTCGCAATGAATATTATATCCTATCATGAAACATAGTAATGAGGTGCTATATCGCGTTTTGAGAAGCATTAGAACCCTATTGTTTCGACACGTAGTCATCTGGAAACGCTATTTCCTAGCAAGGAAGTGTCGCATTTACATCCTTTTGAAGTGAATACGAGGTATACATGACACTTCGCAATGAATATTATATCTTATCGTGAAACATAGAAGTGAGATGCGATATCGCGTACTAAGAAGCACTAGAACTCTATTGCTACGATACGTAGACATCTGCAAACGCTATTTCCTAGGATGGAAGGGTCGCATTTACATTCTTTTGAAGTGAGTACGAGGTATACATGACACTCCATAATGAATATTATATCTTCACATGAAGCATGGCAGTGAGATGCGATATCGCGTTTTAAGAACCATTAGAACTCTATTGCTACGACACGTAGACATCTGCAAACGCTATTTCCTAGCATGAAAGTGTCGCATTTTCATTCATTTGAAGTGAATACGAGGTATACATGACGCTTCGCAATGAATATTATACCTTATCATGAAACATAGAAGAGAGATGCGATATCGCGCTTTAGGAAGCATTGGAACTCTATTGCTGCGATACGTAGACATCTGCAAACGCTATTTCCTAGCATGGAAGCGTCGCATTTACATTCGTTTTAAGTGAATACGAGATATACATGACACTTCGCAATGAATATTATATCTTATCATGAAGCATAGAAGTGAGATGCGATATGGCATTTTAAGAATCATTAGAACCCTATTGTTTCGACACGTAGTCATCTGGAAACGCTATTTCCTAGCAAGGAAGTGTCGCATTTACATCCTTTTGAAGTGAATACGAGGTATACATGACACTTCGCAATGAATATTATATCTGATCATGAAACATAGAAATGAGATGCGACATCTCGTTTTAAGAAGCATTAGAACTCTATTGCTACGATACGTAGACATCTGCAAACGCTATTTCCTAGGATGGGAGGGTCGCATTTACATTCTTTTGAAGTGAGAACGAGGTATACATAACAAACCATAATGAATATTATTTCCTCTCATGAAACATAGAAGAGAGATGCGATATCGCGCTTCAGGAAGCATTGGAACTCTATTGCTGTGATACGTAGACATCTGCAAACGCTATTTCCTAGCATGGAAGTGTCGCATTTACATTCTTTTGAAGTGAATACGAGGTATACATGACACTTCGCAATGAGTATTATATCTGAACATGAAACATAGGAATGAGGTGCTATATCGCGTTTTGAGAAGCATTAGAACTCTATTGCTACGATACGTAGACATCTGCAAACGCTATTTCCTAGCATGGAAGTGTCGCATTTACATTCTTTTGAAGTGAATACGAGGTATACATGACACTTCGCAATGAATATTATATCTTATCATGAAACATAGGAATGAGGTGCTATATCGCGTAATGAGAAGCATTAGAGCTCTATTGCTACGATACGTAGACATCTGCAAACGCTATTTCCTAGCATGGAAGTGTCGCATTTACGTTCTTTTGAAGTGAATACGAGGTATACATGACACTTCGCAATGAATATTATATCTTACCATGAAACATAGGAGTGAGATGCGATATCGCGTTCTAAGAAGCACTAGAACTCTATTGCTACGATACGTAGACATCTGCAAACGCTATTTCCTAGCATGGAAGTGTCGCATTTACATTCACTTGAAGTGAATACGAGGTATACATGACACTTCGCAATGAATATTATACCTTATCTCGAAACATAGAAGTGAGATGCGACATCTCGTTTTAAGAAGCATTAGAACTCTGTTGCTACGATACGTAGACATCTGCAAAGGCTATTTCCAAGCATGGAAGTGTCGCATTTACGTTCTTTTGAAGTGACTACGAGGTATACATGACACTTCGCAATGGATATTATATCTTATCATGAAACATAGTAGTGAGATGCGATATCGCGTTTTAAGAAGCATTACAACTCTATTGCTACGATACGTAGACATCTGCAAACGCTATTTCCTAGCATGGAAGTGTCGCATTTACATTCATTTGAAGCGAATACGAGGTATACATGACACTTCGCAATGAATATTATATCTTACCATGAAACATAGGAATGAGGTGCTGTATTGCGTTTTGAGAAGCATTAGAACTCGATTGCTAATATACGTAGACATCTGCAAACTCTATTCCCTACCATGGAAATGTCGCACTTACATTCCACTGAAGTGAATACGAGGTATACATAACATTACACAATGAATATTATATCTTATTACGAAACATAGAAAAGAAATACGACATCTCGTATTCAGAAGCATAAGTACTCTATTGCTGTGATACGTAGACATCTGCAAACGCTATTTCCTAGCATGGAAGTGTCGCATTTACATTCTTTTGAAGTGAATGCGAGGTATACATGACACTTCGCAATGAATATTATATCTTATCAAGAAACACAAAGGAAATACGCGATATCGCGTTGCAAGAAGCAATAGAACTCTATATTTACGATACGTAGACATCTGCAAACAATATTTCCTAGCAAGGAAGTGTCGCATTTACAATCTTTTGAAGTGAATACGAGGTATACATGACACTTCGCAATGAATATTATATCTTATCATGAAACATAGAAGTGAGATGCGATATCGCGTTTTAAGAAGCATTAGAACTCTATTGCTACGGTACGTGGTCATCTGGAAACGCTATTTCCTAGCAAGGAAGTGACGCTTTTACATTCTTTTGAAGAGAATAAGAGGTATACATGACACTTCGCAATGAAAATTATATCTGATCATGAAACATAGAAATGAGATGCGACATCTCGTTTTAAGAAGCATTAGAACTCTATTGCTACGATACGTAGACATCTGCAAACGCTATTTCCTAGGATGGGAGGGTCGCATTTACATTCTCTTGAAGTGAGTACGAGGTATACATAACACTCCATAATCAATATTATATCTTCTCATGAAACATAGCAGTGAGATGCGATATCGCGTTTTAAGAAGCATTAGAACTCTATTGCTACGATACGTAGACATTTGCAAAGGCTATTCCCTAGCATGGTAGGGTCGCACTTACATTCTATTGAAGTGAGTACGAGGTATACATATCACTCCATAATGAATATTATATCTTATCATGAAACATAGCTGTGAGATGCGATATCGCGTTTTAAGAAGCATTAGAACTCCATTGCTACGATACGCAGACATCTGCAAACGCTATTTCCTAGCATGGAAGTGTCGCATTTACATTCTTTTGAAGCGAATACGAGGTATACATGACACTTCGCAATGAATATTATATCTTATCATGAAACAAAGGAATGAGGTGCTGTATTGCGTTTTGAGAAGCATTAGAACTCGATTGCTAATATACGTAGACATCTGCAAACTCTATTCCCTACCATGGAAATGTCGCACTTACATTCCACTGAAGTGAATACGAGGTATACATAACATTACACAATGAATATTATATCTTATTACGAAACATAGAAAAGAAATACGACATCTCGTATTCAGAAGCATAAGTACTCTATTGCTGTGATACGTAGACATCTGCAAACGCTATTTCCTAGCATGGAAGTGTCGCATTTACATTCTTTTGAAGTGAATACGAGGTATACATGACACTTCGCAATGAATATTATATCTTATCGTGAAACATAGAAGTGAGATGCGATATCGCGTTTTAAGAAGCATTAGAATTCTATTGCTACGATACGTAGTAATCTGCAAACGCTATTTCCTAGCATGCAAGTGTCGCATTTACATTCTTTTGAAGTGAATACGAGGTATACATGACACTTCGCAATGAATATTATATCTTATCATGAAACATAGAAGTGAGATGCGATATAGCGTTTTAAGAAGCATTAGAACGCTATTGCTACGATACGTAGACATCTGCAAACGCTATTTCCTAGCATGCAAGTGTCGCATTTACATTCTTTTGAAGTGAATACGAGGTATACATGACACTTCGCAATGAATATTATATCTTATCAAGAAACATAAAGGAAATACGCGATATCGCGTTGCAAGAAGCAATAGAACTCTATTTTTACGATACGTAGACATCTGCAAACAATATTTCCTAGCAAGGAAGTGTCGCATTTACAATCTTTTGAAGTGAATACGAGGTATACATGACACTTCGCAATGAATATTATATCTTATCATGAAACATAGAAGTGAGATGCGATATCGCGTTTTAAGAAGCATTAGAACTCTATTGCTACGATACGTGGTCATCTGGAAACGCTATTTCCTAGCAAGGAAGTGTCGCTTTTACATTCTTTTGAAGAGAATAAGAGGTATACATGACACTTCGCAATGAAAATTATATCTGATCATGAAACATAGAAATGAGATGCGACATCTCGTTTTAAGAAGCATTAGAACTCTATTGCTACGATACGTAGACATCTGCAAACGCTATTTCCTAGGATGGGAGGGTCGCATTTACATTCTTTTGAAGTGAGTACGAGGTATACATAACACTCCATAATCAATATTATATCTTCTCATGAAACATAGCAGTGAGATGCGATATCGCGTTTTAAGAAGTATTAGAACTCTATTGCTACGATACGTAGACATTTGCAAAGGCTATTCCCTAGCATGGTAGGGTCGCACTTACATTCTTTTGAAGTGAGTACGAGGTATACATATCACTCCATAATGAATATTATATCTTATCATGAAACATAGCTGTGAGATGCGATATCGCGTTTTAAGAAGCATTAGAACTCTATTGCTACGATACGCAGACATCTGCAAACGCTATTTCCTAGCATGGAAGTGTCGCATTTACATTCTTTTGAAGTGAATACGAGGTATACATGACACTTCGCAATGAATATTATATCTTCTCATGAAACATAGCAGTGAGGTGCGATATCGCGTTTTAAGAAGCATTAGAACTCTATTGCTACGATACGTAGACATCTGCAAACGCCATTTCCTAGCATGGAAGTGTCGCATTTACATTCTTTTGATGTGAATACGAGATATACATGACACTTCGCAATGAATATTATAACTTCTCATGAAACATAGCAGTGAGATGCGATATCGCGTTTTAAGAAGCATTAGAACTCTATTGCTACGATACGTAGACATCTGCAAACGCTATTTCCTAGCATGGAAGTGTCGCATTTACATTCTTCTGATGTGAATACGAGGTATACATGACACTTCGCAATGAATATTATATCTTATCGTGAAACATAGAAGTGAGATGCGATATCGCGTTTTAAGAAGCATTAGATTTCTATTGCTACGATACGTAGACATCTGCAAACGCTATTTCCTAGCATGCAAGTGTCGCATTTACATTGTTTTGAAGTGAATACGAGGTATACATGACACTTCGCAATGAATATTATATCTTATCATGAAACATAGAAGTGAGATGCGATATAGCGTTTTAAGAAGCATTAGAACGCTATTGCTACGATACGTAGACATCTGCAAACGCTATTTCCTAGCATGCAAGTGTCGCATTTACATTCTTTTGAAGTGAATACGAGGTGTACATGACACTTCGCAATGAATATTATATCTTATCAAGAAACATAAAGGAAATACGCGATATCGCGTTTCAAGAAGCAATAGAACTCTATTTTTACGATACGTAGACATCTGCAAACAATATTTCCTAGCAAGGAAGTGTCGCATTTACATTCTTGTGAAGTGAAATCGCGGTATACATGACACTTCGCAATGAATATTATATCTTATCATGAAACATAGAAGTGTGATGCGATATCGCATTTTAAGAAGTATTAGAACCCTATTGCTACGATAGGTAGACATCTGCAAACGCTACTTCCTAGCATGGAAGTGTCGCATTTACATACTTTTGAAGTGAAGACGAGGTATACATGACACTTCGCAATGAAAATTATATCTGATCATGAAACATAGAAATGAGATGCGACATCTCGTTTTAAGAAGCATTAGAACTCTATTGCTACGATACGAAGACATCTGCAAACGCTATTTCCTAGGATGGGAGGGTCGCATTTACATTCTTTTGAAGTGAGTACGAGGTATACATAACACTCCATAATGAATATTATATCTTCTCATGAAACATAGCAGTGAGATGCGATATCGCGTTTTAAGAAGCATTAGAACCCTATTGCTACGATACGTAGACATTTGCAAAGGCTATTCCCTAGCATGGTAGGGTCGCACTTACATTCTTTTGAAGTGAGTACGAGGTATACATATCACTCCATAATGAATATTATATCTTATCATGAAACATAGCTTTGAGATGCGATATCGCGTTTTAAGAAGCATTAGAACTCTATTGCTACGATACGCAGACATCTGCAAACGCTATTTCCTAGCATGGAAGTGTCGCATTTACATTCTTTTGAAGTGAATACGAGATATACATGACACTCCATAATGAATATTATATCTTATCACGAAACATAGAAATGAAATGCTACATCTCGTTTTAAGTAGCATTAAAACTCTATTGCTACGATACGTAGACATCTGCAAACGCTACTTCCTAGCATGGAAGTGTCGCATTTACATTCTTTTGAAGTGAATACGAGGTATACATGACACTTCGCAATGAATATTATATCTTATCATGAAACATAGGAATGAAATACGACTTCTCATTTTAAGAAGCATTAGAACTCTATTGCTACGATACGTAGATATCTGCAAACGCTGTTTCCTAGCATAGAAGTGCCGCATTTACATTCTTTTGAAGATAATACGAGGTATACATAACACTTGGCAATGAATATTATATCTTATCATGAAACATAGGAATGAGGTGCTATATCGAGTTTTGGGAAGCATTAGAACTCTATTGCCTATATACGAAGGCATCTGCAAACTCTATTTCCTAGCAAGGAAATTTCGCACTTACATTCCACTGAAGTGAATACGAGGTATACATAACATTACACAATGAATATTATATCTTATTACGAAACATCGAAATGAAATACGACATCTCGTTTCAAGAAGCATTAGTACTCTATTGCTGGGATACGTAGACATCTCCAAACAATATTTCCTAGCAAGGAAGTGTCGCATTTACATTCTTGTGAAGTGAAATCGAGGTATACATGACACTTCGCAATGAATATTATATCTTATCATGAAACATAGAAGTGTGATGCGATATCGCATTTTAGGAAGCATTAGAACCCTATTGCTACGATACGTAGACATCTGCAAACGCTACTTCCTAGCATGGAAGTGTCGCATTTACATTCTTTTGAAGTGAATACGATGTATACATGACACTTCGCAATGAATATTATATCTTATCATGAAACATAGCAGTGAGATGCGATATCGCGTTTTAAGAAGCATTAGAACTCTATTGCTACGATACGTAGACATCTGCAAACGCTATTTCCTAGCATGGAAGTGTCGCATTTACATTCATTTGAAGTGAATATGAGGTACACATGACACTTCGTAATGAATATTATACCTTATCATGAAACATAGAAGAGTGATGCGATATCGCGTTTTAGGAAGCATTGGACCTCTATTGCTGCGATACGTAGACACCTGCAAACGCTATTTCCTAGCATGGAAGTGTCTTATATACGTTCTGTTGAAGTGAATACGAGGTATAGATGACACTTCGCAATGAATATAATATCTTCTCATGAAACATAGCAGTGAGATGCGATATCGCGTTTTAAGAAGCATTAGAACTCTATTGCTACGATACGTAGACATCCGCAAACGCTATTTCCTAGCATGGAAGTGTCGCATTTACATTCATTTGAAGTGAATACGAGGTATACATGACACTTCGTAATGAATATTATACCTTATCATGAAACATAGAAGAGTGATGCGATATCGCGTTTTAGGAAGCATTGGAAATCTATTGCTGCGACACGTAGACATCTGCAAACGCTATTTCCTAGCATGGAAGTGTCGCATTTACATTCTTTTGATGTGAATACGAGATATACATGACACTTCGCAATGAATATTATATCTTCTCATGAAACACAGCTGTGAGATGCGATATCGCTTTTTAAGAAGCATTAGAACTCTATTGCTACGATACGTAGACATCTGCAAACGCTATTTCCTAGCAAGGAAGTGTCGCATTTACATTCGTTTGAAGAGAATACGAGATATACATGACACTTCGCAATGAATATTATATCTTATCATGAAACATAGAAATGCAATGCGACATCTCGTTTTAAGATGTATTAGAACTCTATTATTTCCATACCTAGTCGTCTGGAAACGCTATTTCCTAGCAAGGATGTGTCGCACTTACATCCTTTTGAAGTGAATAAGAAGTATACATAACACTTCGCACTGAATATTATATCTTATCATGAAACATAGGAATGAGGCGCTATATCGCGGTTTGAGAAGCATTAGAGCTCTATTGCTACGATGCGTAGACATCTGCAAATGTTATTTCCTAGCAAGGAAGTGTCGCATTTACATTCTTTTGAAGTTAATACGAGGTATACATGACTCTTCGCAATGAATATTATATCTTATCTTGAAACATAGATGTGAGATGCGATATCGCGATTTAAGAAGTACCAGTACACTATTGCTACGATGCGTAGACATCTGCAAATGTTATTTCCTAGCAAGGGAGTGTCGCATTTACATTCTTCTGATGTGAATACGTGGTGTACATAACACTCCACAATGAATATTGTATCTAATCACGAAACATAGAAATGAAATGCGACATCTCGTTTTAAGTAGCATTAAAACTCTATCGCTACGATGCGTAGACATCTGCAAACGCTATTTCCTAGCAAGGGAGTGTCGCATTTACATTCTTTTGATGTGAATACGAGGTGTACATAACACTCCACAATGAATATTGTATCTAATCACGAAACATAGAAATGAAATGCGACATCTCGTTTTAAGTAGCATTAAAACTCTATCGCTACGATGCGTAGACATCTGCAAACGCTATTTCCTAGCATGGAAGTGTCGCATTTATATTCTTTTGAAGTGAATTCGAGGTATACATAACACTCCACAATGAATATTGTATCTTATCACGAAACATAGAAGTGAGATGCGATATCGCGTTTTAGGAAGCATTAGAACTCTGTTGCTATGATGCGTAGACATCTGCAAAGGCTATTTCCTAGCATGGAAGGGTCGCATTTACATTCTTCTGAAGTGAATACGAGGTATACATAACACTCCATAATGAATATTATATCTTATCATGAAACATAGGAATGAAATACGACTTCTCATTTTAAGAAGCATTAGAACTCTATTGCTACGATACGTAGATATCTGCAAACGCTGTTTCCTAGCATAGAAGTGCCGCATTTACATTCTTTTGAAGATAATACGAGGTATACATAACACTTCGCACTGAATATCATATCTTATCATGAAACATAGAAATGAGATGCGACATCTCGTTTTAAGAAGAATTAGAACTCTATTGCTACGATACGTAGACATCTGCAAACGCTATATCCTAGCTAGGAAGTGTCACATTTACATTCTTTTGAAGTGAATACGAGGTATACATAACATTCCACAATGAATATTATACCTTATTACGAAACATAGAAATGAAATACGACTTCTCGTTTTAAGAAGCATTAGAAATCTATTGCTACGATACGTAGACATCTGCAAACAATATTTCCTAGCAAGGAAGTGTCGCATTTACATTCTTTTGAAGTGAATACGAGGTATACATAACACACTACAATGAATATTATATCTTATCACGAAACATAGATATGAGATGCGACATCTCGTTTTAAGAAGAATTAGAACTCTATTGCTACGATACGTAGACATCTGCAAACGCTATTTCCTAGCATGGAAGTGTCGCATTTACATTCTTCCGATGTGAATACGAGATATACATGACACTTCGCAATGAATATTATATCTTACCATGAAACATAGAAATGGGATGCGATATCGCTATTTAAGAAACACTAGAACACTATTGCTTCGATACGTAGACATCTGGAAACGCTATTTCCTTGAAAGGAAGTGGCGCATTTACATTCATTAGAAGTGAATACGAGGTATACCTAACACTCTACCATGAATATTATATCTTATCACGAAAGACAGAAATGAAATGCGACATCTCGTTTTAAGAAGCATTAGAACTCTATTGCTACGATACGTAGACATCTGCAAACGCTATTTCCTAGCATGTAAGTGTCGCATTTACATTCTTTTGAAGTGACAACGAGGTATACATGACACATCGCAATGATTATTATATCTTATCATGAAACATAGGTGTGAGATGCGATATCGCGTTTTAAGAAGCATTAGAACTCTATTGCAACGATACGTAGATATCTGCAAACGCTATTTCCTAGCATGGAAGTGTCGCATTTACATTCTTTTGAAATGAATACGAGATATATATAACACTTCGTAATGAATATTATATCTTATCATGAAAGATAGAAGTGAGATGCGATATCGCGTTTTAAGAAGCATTAGAACTCTATTCCTACGATACGTAGACATCTGTAAACGCTATTTCCTAGCATGGAAGAGTAGCATTTACATTCTTTTGAAGTGAACACGAGGTATACATAACACTCTACAATGAATATTATACCTTATCACGAAACATAGGAGTGAAATGCGACATCGCGTTTTAGGAAGCATTAGAACTCTGTTGCTATGATGCGTAGACATCTGCAAAGGCTATTTCCTAGCATGAAAGGGTCGCATTTACATTCTTTTGAAGTGAATACGAGGTATACATAACACTCCATAATGAATATTATATCTTATCATGAAACATAGGAATGAAATACGACTTCTCATTTTAAGAAGCATTAGAACTCTATTGCTACGATACGTAGACATCTGCAAACGCTATATCCTAGCATGGAAGTTTCGCATTTACATTCTTTCGAAGTGAATACGAGATATACATGACACTTCGCAATGGATACTATATCTTAACATGAAACATAGGAGTGAGATGCGATATCGCGTTTTAGGAAGCATTAGAACTCTATTGCTACGATGCGTAGACATCTGCAAGCGTTATTTCCTAGCAAGAAAGTGTCGCATTTACATTCCTTTGAAGTGAATACGAGGTATACATAACACTTCGCAATGAATATTATATCTTATCTCGAAACATAGAAATGAAATGCGACAACTCCCTTTATTAGTAGCATTAGAACTCTATTGCTACGATACGTAGGCATCTGCAAACGCTATTTCCTAGCATGGAAGTGTCGCATTTACATTCTTTTGAAGTGAATGCGAGGTATACATAACACTCCACAATGAATATTGCATCTTATCACGAAACATAGAAATGAAATGCGACATCTCGTTTTAAGTAGCAATAAAACTCTATTGCTATGATACGTAGACATCTGCAAATGTTATTTCCTAGCAAGGAAGTGTCGAACTTACATTCTTTTGAAGTGAATACGAGATATACATGACACTTCGCAATGGATACTATATCTTATCATGAAACATAGAAATGAGATGCGATATCGCGTTTTAGGAAGCATTAGAACTCTGTTGCTATGATGCGTAGACATCTGCAAAGGCTATTTCCTAGCATGGAAGTGCCGCATTTACATTCTTTTGAAGATAATACGAGGTATACATAACACTTCGCACTGAATATTATATCTTATCATGAAACATAGAAATGTGATGCGACATCTCGTTTTAAGAAGAATTAGAACTCTATTGCTACGATACGTAGACATCTGCAAACGCTATATCCTAGCTAGGAAGTGTCACATTTACATTCTTTTGAAGTGAATACGAGGTATACATAACATTCCACAATGAATATTATACCTTATTACGAAACATAGAAATGAAATACGACTTCTCGTTTTAAGAAGCATTAGAACTCTATTGCTATGATACGTAGACATCTGCAAACAATATTTCCTAGCAAGGAAGTGTCGCATTTACATTCTTTTGAAGTGAATACGAGGTATACATAACACACTACAATGAATATTATATCTTATCACGAAACATAGAAATGAGATGCGACATCTCGTATTAAGAAGCATTAGAACTCTATTGCTACGATACGTAGACATCTGCAAACGCTATTTCCTAGCATGGAAGTGTCGCATTTACATTCTTTTGAATTTATTACGCGGTATACATAACACTCTACAATGAATATTATATCTTACCACGAAACATAGATATGAAATGCGACATCTCGTTTTAAGAAGCATTAGAACTCTATTGCTGCGATACGTAGACATCTGCAAACGTTATTTCCTAGCATGTAAGTGTCGCATTTACATTCCTTTGATGCGAATACGAGATATACATGAGACTTCGCAATGAATATTATATCTTATCATGAAACATAGGAATGTGGTGCTATATCGCATTTTGAGAAGCATTAGAAGTCTATTGCTAATATACGTAGACATCTGCAAACTCTATTTCCTAGCAAGGAAATGTTGCACTTACATTCCATTGAAGTGAATACGAGGTATACATAACATTACACAATGAATATTATATCTTATTACGAAACGTAGAAATGAAATACGACTTCTCATTTTAAGAAGCATTAGAACTCTACTGTTACGATACGTAGACATCTGCAAACGCTATTTCCTAGCATGGAAGTGCCGCATTTACATTCTTTTGAAGTGAATTCGAGGTATACATAACACTCCACAATTAATATTGTATCTTATCACGAAACATAGAAATGAAATGCGACATCTCGTTCTAAGTAGCATTAAAACTCTATTGCTATGATACGTAGACATCTGCAAATGTTATTTCCTAGCAAGGAAGTGTCGCACTTACATTCTTTTGATGTGAATACGAGATATACATGACACTTCGCAATGGATACTATATCTTATCATGAAACATAGAAGTGAGATGCGATATCGCGTTTTAGGAAGCCTTAGAACTCTGTTGCTATGATGCGTAGACATCTGCAAAGGCTATTTCCTAGCATGGAAGGGTCGCATTTACATTCTTCTGAAGTGAATACGAGGTATACATAACAATCCATAATGAATATTATATCTTCTCATGAAACATAGCAGTGAGATGCGATATCGCGTTTTAGGAAGCATTAGAACTCTATTGCTACGATGCGTAGACATCTGCAAACGTTAATTCCTAGCAAGAAAGTGTCGCATTTACATTCTTTTGGAGTAAATACGAGGTATACATAACATTCCACAATGAATATTATATCTTGTTACGAAACATAGAAATGAAATACAACTTCCCATTTTGTGAAGCATTGGAATTCTATTGCTACGATACGTAGACATCTGCAAACGCTATTTCCTAGCATGGAAGTGCCGCATTTACATTCTTTTGAAGATAATACGAGGTATACATAACCCTACGCAATGATTATTATATCTTATCCCGAAACATAGAAGTGAGATGCGATATCGCGATTTAAGGAGCACTAGAACTCTATTGCTACGATGCGTAGACATCTGCAAATGTTATTTCCTAGCAAGGAAGTGTCGCATTTACATTCTTTTGAAGTCAATACGAGGTATACATAACACTCCACAATGAATATTATATCTTATCACGAAACATAGAAATGAAATGCGACATCTCGTTTTAAGTAGCATTAGAACTCTATTTCTACGATACGTAGACATCTGCAAACGCTATTTCCTAGCATGGAAGTGTCTTATTTACGTTCTTTTGAAGTGAATACGAGGTATACATGACACTTCGCAATGGATACTATATCTTATCATGAAACATAGAAGTGAGATGCGATATCGCGTTTTAGGAAGCATTAGAACTCTATTGCTACGATGCGTAGACATCTGCAAACGTTATTTCCTAGCAAGAAAGTGTCGCATTTACATTCCTTTGAAGTGAATACGAGGTATACATAACACTTCGCAATGAATATTATATCTTATCTCGAAACAAAGAAATGAAATGCGACAACTCCCTTTATTAGTAGCATTAGAACTCTATTGCTACGATACGTAGACATCTGCAAACGCTATTTCCTAGCATGGAAGTGTCGCATCTACATTCTTGTGATGTGAGTACGAGGTATGCGTGACACTTCGCAATGAATATTATATCTTATCATGAAACATAGAAATGAGATGCGATATCGCGTTTTAAGAAGCATTAGAACCCTATTGCTACGATACGTAGACATCTGCAAACGCTATTTCCTAGCAAGCAAGTGTCGCATTTACATTCCTTTGCAGTGAATGCGAAGTATACATAACACTCCACAATGAATATTAAATCTTATCATGAAACATAGAAATGAGATGCGATATCGCGATTTAAGAAGCATTAGTACCCTATTGCTTCGATACGTAGACATCTGCAAACGCTATTTCCTAGGATGGAAGTGTCGCATTTACATTCATATGATGTGCACACGAGGAATACATAAGGCTTCGCAATGAATATTAAATGTTATCATTAAACATAGAAATGTGATGCGATATCGCGTTTTAGAAAGCATTAGAACACTATTGCTACGATACGTAGACATCTGCAAATGCTATTTCCTAGCAAGGATGTGTCGCTTTTACATTCCTTTGAGGTGAATACGAGGTATACATAACACTCCACAATACATATTATATCTTATCACGAAACATAGAAATGAGGAGCGATTTCGCGTCTTAAGAAGCATTAGAACTCTACTGCATTGGTACGTAGACATCTGCAAACGCTATTTCCTAGGAAGGAAGTATCGCATTTACATTCATTTGAAGTGTAGGCGAGATATACATATCACTGCACAATGAATATTATATCTTATCATGAAACATAGAAATGAGATGCGATATCGCGTTTTAAGAAACATTAGAACTCTGTTGCTTCGATACGTAGACATCTGGAAACGTAATTTCCTAGAAAGGAAGTGTCGCATTTACATTCTCTTGAGAGGAATACGATGTATACATGACACTTCGCAATGAATATTATATCTAATGATGAAACATAGAAATGAGATGCGATATGGCGATTCAAGAAGCATTAGAACTCTGTTTCTTCGATACGTAGATATCTGCAAACCTTATTTCCTATCAAGGAAGTGTCGCATTTACATTCTTTTGAAGTGAATTCGAGGTGTTACGTCCGGCGAAACTATTTTCCGTTGCTCCGGAGGCTTTACGACACGATCCTATTTTTCGGTAATTCGGTCTGCGGGAACGCGTTAAGTCCGGGTCCGACAATTTCGGCTGTCGCGACACCAGCGAAAACACTCGCGATAATAAGGGAATGACCCTACCTTTCGATGACTTCTCTCTCGATTTGTACGTAGAAACGGCGTGGAGGATCGTTCGCTGGGATCGTAGCGGATTTCGTTCTGTTGGCTGCTACAGAAATCTCGATCAGTCGCCAGCGAAGACGAGGACGGCGGTCGGAATTCAGCGATGATGCTGAATGTGGCAGAATCGGCGAGATGCGTCGTGGTGTCTGGATTGGGGGCGTCGACGGTCGCTTCGAAAAGCGGCGTCTGGACTGGTGCGAAGGCAGGTCGCTGGTATACGACGACTCTCGGAACACCCTCCAAATATTCATGCACAAGTGATCGTATGAAATTCTTCCTACTCGCACGTCGCGTTCTTCGCAAACCGGAAGCACGATTCATACACCAGGTATTTCTGTACTTTAGACTAAGATCTGAAGGATAAGCGGCGGTCTCAACGTCACAAAGCCGATTTCTATACACCTTCAATTTGATGAAGAGCAACCCCAGTTGTATGGAAGAACCCGTGGAAGAATTCGTAGTTAAATGTAATGTTAAAAGTAGAACTAGTATTGTTAACACTTGATAAAATTAATGGATGTGGAAATAGTAGACTTGGTAAAAGAACTTGTACTTGGATACAGTAAAAGTAAAAATAAAATATATTCTAGGTTTAAAGTATACATGAACTGGACCTCCTCGGTTCGCGGGGCGCTACGGTCGCGGAGGCTCGCGGTAGGCAGATCGCGGTCCCGCGAGTGGGGGACTCGCGTCTCGAGGCGGAGAGCGCGCGGTCCAGCGAGTGGGGACTCGCGGCTCGTGGTGGGGCTAGCGGCGCATGCCGCTGACCGGACGCATCTTACTTAGTGTAACTTAGATCTAGGAATTCTTATATATGCGTCATGATATGATATGTATGTCCTAGCTTAGAAGTAATATATAGGTTCTAGCAGATCCTGTTCCCGGAATTGGAAAAGACCCCATTCAGGTGATGGGCTGCGGCTATGTCTTCCTGCAGGACGGAATCCTCGGTGCGAGGGAGATAGGGCTGCCCGTCCTTGGTGCGGGCGAGACAGGTATACTCGGTGGTGCGAGTGAGACACTGGTGCCCGGTACGAGCGAAACAGGTATACTCGGCGGTGCGAGCGAGGCAGCGGAACTCGGTGTGAGTGAGCGCTTGCAGGTATGCGCGCGCGAACTCTTCCAGTTGCTGGTTCTGCAGGCGAGTTAGGCTGGTTGCATGCGTCCAGGGGTTGATGCTGGGGGTGCGAGGTGGTTCCTTTCTAGGAAATTACGTTCCCAGATATCTCTGTATCGAAGCTATAGAGTACTAATGCCCCTTAAAACGCCATATCGCATCTCATTTCTATGTTTCGTGATAAGATATAATATTCATTGTTGAGTGTTATCTATACCTCGCATTCACTTCAAATGAATGTAAATGCGACACTTCCTTGCTAGGAAATAGCGTCTGTAGATGTATCGTCTATGTATCGTAGAAATAGAGTTCTAAAGCTTCTTAAAACGCGATATCGCATCTCATTTCTATGATTCACGATAAGATATAATATTCATTGCGAAGTGTCATGTATACCTCGTATTCACTTGAAAGAATGTAAATGCGACTCTCCCTTGCTAGGAAGTAGCATTTGCAGATGTCTACGTATCGAAGCTATAGAGTTCTAATGCTTCTTAAAACGCGATATCGCATCTTATTTCTATGTCTCATGATAAGATATAATATTCAATGGGAAGTATCATGTATACATCGCGTACACTTCAAATGAATGTAAATGCGACACTTCCTTGCTAGGAAATAGCGTTTGCAGATGTCTACTTATCGAAGCAATAGATTTCTCATGCTTCTTAATACGGGATATCGCATCTCATTTCTATGTTTCATGATAAGATATAATATTCATTGTGGAGTGTTATGAATACCTCATATTCGCCTCAAAGGAATGTAAATGCGACACTTCCTTGCTAGGAAATACGGTTTGCAGATGTCTACGTACCGTAGCGATAGTGTTCTAATGCTTCTCAAAATGCGATATCGCATCTCATTTCTATGTCTCATGATGAGATATAATATTCATTGCGTAGTGGCATGTATACCTCGCATACACTTCAAATGAATGTAAATGCGACACATCCTTGCTAGGAAATGGCGTTTGCAGATGTCTACGTATCGAAGCAATGAATTTCCAATGCTTCTTAAAACGCGGTAGCGCATCTCATTTCTATGTCTCATGATAAGGTATAATATTCATTGCGATGTGTTACGTATTCCTCGTCTACACCTCAAATGAATGTAAATGCGACACTTCCCTGCTAGGAAATAGCGCTTGCAGATGTTTACGTATCGAAGCAATAGAGTTCTAATGCTTCTTATATCGCGATATCGCATCTAATTTCTATGTTTCATGATAAGATATAGTATTCATTGCGAAGTGTCACGTATACCTCGGATGCACATCAAATGAATGTAAATGCGACGCTACCTTGCTAGGAAATAGCGTTTGCAGATGTCGACGTATCGTAGCAATACAGTTCTAATGCTTCCCAGAACGAGATATCGCTTCTCATATCTTTGTTTCATGATAATATATAATATTCACGGAGAAGTGTCATGTATACCTCGCATACACTTCAAATGAATGTGAATGCGACAGTTCCTTGCTAAGAAATAGCGTTTGCAGATGTCTACGTATCGAAGCAATAGGGATCTAATGCTTCTTAAATCGCGATATCGCTTCTCATATCTTTGTTTCATGATAATATATAATATTCACTGAGAAGTGTCATGTATACCTCGCATACACTTCAAATGAATGTGAATGCGACAGTTCCTTGCTAGGAAATAGTGTTTGCAGATATCTACGTATCGAAGCAATAGAGTTCTAAAGCATCATAAATCGCGATATCGCATCTCATTTCAAAGTTTCATGATGACATATAATATTCATTGTGCAGTGTTATGAATACCTCGTATTCACTTCAAAAGAATGAACATGCGACACTTCCTTGCTAGGAAGTAGCGTTTGCAGATGTCTACGAATCGAAGAAATAGTTTTCTAATGCTTCTTAAATCGTCATATCGCATCTCATATCTACGTTTCATGATAAGATATAATATTCATTGCGAAGTGTCATGTATACCTCGTATTCCTTTCAAAAGAATGTGAATGCGACACTTCCATGCTAGGAAATAGTGTTCGCAGATATCTACGTATCGAAGCAATAGTTTTCTAATGCTCCTTAAATCGTCATATCGTATCTCATATCTGCGTTTCATGATAAGATATAATATTCATTGCGAAGTGCCATGTATACCTCGTATTCCATTCAAAAGAATGTAAATGCGACACTTCCTTGCTAGGATGTAGCGTTTGCAGATGTCTACGTATCGAAGCAATAGGGATCTAATGCTTCTGAAATCGCCATATCGCATCTCATTTCTATGTTTCATGATATATGTGGTATAATATTCATTTTGCAGTGTTATATCTAATGCTTCTCAAAACGCGATATCGCTGCTCATTGCTATGTTTCATGATAATATATAATATTCATTGTGGAGTGTTATGTATACCTCGTATTCACATCAAAAGAATGTAAATGCGACACTTCCTTGCTAGGAAGTAGCGTTTGCAAATGTCTACGTATCGAACCAATAGATTTCTAATGCTTCTTAAATCGCCATATCGCATCTCATTTCTATGTTTCATGATAAGATATATTATTCATTGTGCAGTGTCATGTATATCTCGTCTATACTTCAAATGAATGTAAATCCAACATTTCCGTGCTAGGAAGTAGCGTTTGCAGTTGTCTACGTATCGTGGCATTAGAGTTCTAACGCTTCTCAAAACGCGATATTGCTTCTCATTTCTATGTTTCATGATAATATGTAATATTCATTGCGATGTGTCATGTATACCTCGCATACTCTTAAAATGAATGTAAATGCGACACTTCCTTGCTAGGAAATAGCGTTTGCAGATGTCTACGTATCGCAGCAATAGAGTTCTAATGGTTCCTAAAACGCGATATCGCATCTCACTGCTATGTTTCATGAGAAGATATAATATTCATTATGGAGTGTTATGTATACCTCGTACTCACTTCAAAAGATTGTAAATGCGACCCTTCCATGCTAGGAAAAAGCGTTTGCAGGTGTCTACGTATCATAGCAATAGAGTTCTAATGCTTCTTAGAACGCGATATCGCATCTCACTTCTATGTTTCATGATAAGATATAATATTCATTGCGAAGTGTCATGTATACCTCGTATTCACTTCAAAAGAATGTAAATAAGACGCTTCCATGCTAGGAAATAACGTTTGCAGATGTCTACGTATCGTAGCAATGGAGTTCTAATGCTTCAGAAAACGAGATGCCGCATTCCATTTCTATGTTTCGTGATAAGATATAATATTCATTGTAGAGTGTTATGCAATCCTAGTATTCACATCAAAAGAATGTAAATGCGACACATCCATGCTAGGAAATAGCGTTTGCAGATGTCTACGTATCGTAGCAATAAGTTCTAATGCTTCTTAAAACGCGATATCGCATCTCACTTTTATGTTTCACGATAAGATATAATATTCATTGCGAAGTGTCGTATATACCTCGTGTTCACTTCAAACGAATGTAAATGCGACACTTCCATGCTAGGAAATAGCGTTTGCAGATGTCTACGTATCGTAGCAATAGAGTTCTAATGCTTCTTAAAACGAGATGTCGCATCTCATTACTATGTTTCATGATCAGATATAATATTCATTTTGGAGTGTTATGTCTTCCTCGCATTCACTTCAAAAGAATGTAAATGCGACACTTCCATCCTAGGAAATAGCGTTTGCAGATGTTTACGCATCGTAGCAATAGAGTTCTAGCGCTTCTTAAATCGCGATATCGCATCTCACTTCTATGTTTCGAGATAAGATATAATATTCATTGCGAAGTGTCATGTATACCTCGTATTCACTTCAAAAGAATGTAAATGCGTCATTTCCATGCTAGGAAATAGCGTTTGCAGATGTCTACGTATCGTAGCAATGGATTTCTACTGCTTCTTAAAACGAGATGTCGCATTTCATTTCTATGTTTCGTGATAAGATATAATATTCATTGTGGAGTGTTATGTATACCTCATGTTCACTTCAAATGAATGTAAATACGACACTTCCCTGCTAGGAAATAACATTTGCAGATGTCTACGTATCGTGGCATTAGAGTTCTAACGCTTCTCAAAACGCGATATTGCTTCTCATTTCTATGTTTCATGATAATATGTAATATTCATTGCGATGTGTCATGTATACCTCGCATACACTTAAAATGAATGTAAATGCGACACTTCCTTGCTAGGAAAAAGCGTTTGCAGATGTCTACGTATCGTAGCAATAGAGTTCTAGTGCTTCTTAAAACGCGATATCGCATCTCACTGCTATGTTTCATGAGAAGATATAATATTCATTATGGAGTGTTATGTATACCTCGTACTCACTTCAAAAGAATGTAAATGCGACCCTTCCATGCTAGGAAATAGCGTTTGCAGATTTCTACGTATCGTAGAAATATATTTCTAATGCTTCTTAGAACGCGATATCGCATCTCACTTCTATGTTTCATGATAAGATATAATATTCATTGCGAAGTGTCATGTATACCTCGTGTTCACTTCAAAAGAATGTAAATGCGACACTTACATGCTAGGAAATAGCGTTTGCAGATGTCTACGTATCGTAGCAATAGAGTTCTAATGCTTCTTAAAACGAGATGTCGCATCTCATTTCTATGTTTCATGATCAGATATAATATTCATTGCGAAGTGTCATGTATACCTCGTATTCACTTCAAAAGAATGTAAATGCGACACTTGCTTGCTAGGAAATTGCGTTTGCATATGTCTACGTATCGTAGCAATAGAGTTCTAATGCTTCTTAAAACGCGATATCGCATCTCACTTCTATGTTTCATGATAAGATATAATATTCATTGCGAAGTGTCATGTATACCTCGTATTCACTTCAAAAAAATGTAAATGCGACACTTCACTGCTAGGAAATAGCGTCTGCATATGTCTACATATCGTAGCATTGGGGTTCTAATGCTTCTTGGCACGCGATATCGCATCTCACTTCTATGTTTCATGATTAGATATAATATTCATTGCGAAGTGTCATGTATACCTCGTATTCGCTTCAAAAGAACGTAAATAAGACACATCCACGCTAGGAAATAGCGTTTCCAGATGACAACGTATCGAAAGAATAGAGATCTAGTACTTCTTAAAACGAGATGTCGCATCTCATTTCTATGTTTCATGATAAGATATAATATCCATTGCGAGGTGTCATGCATACCTCGTATTCGCTTCAATGGAATGTAAATGCGACACTTCCATGCTAGGAAATAGCGTTTGCAGATGTCTACGTATCGTAGCAAGAGAGTTCTAATGCTTCTTAAAGCGAGATGTCGCATTTCATTTCTATGTTTCATGATCAGACATAATATTCATTGCGAAGTGTCATGTATACCTCGTATTCACTTCAAAAGGATGTAAATGCGATACTTCCTGGCTAGGAGATATTGTTTGCAGATGTCTACGTATCGTAGCAATAGAGTTCTAATGCTTCTTAAAATGAGAAGTCGTATTTCATTTCTATGTTTCGTAATAAGATATAATATTCATCGTGGAATGTTATGTATACGTCGTATTCACTTCAAAAGAATGTAAATGCGACACTTCCTTGCTAGGAAATAACATTTGCTGATGTCTACGCATCGTAGGAATAGAGTTCCAATGCTTCTTAAAACGAGATGTCGCATTTCATTTCTATGTTGCGTGATAAGATATAATATTCATTGTGAAGTGTTATGAATACCTCGTATTCACTTCAAAAGAATGTAAATGCGACACTTCCTTGCTAGGAAATATTGTTTGCAGATGTCTACGTATCGTAAAAATAGAGTTCTAATGCTTCTTAAAACGCGATATCGCATCTCACTTCTATGTTTCATGATAAGATACAACATACATTGCGAAGTGTCATGAATACCTCGTATTCACTTCAAAAGAATGTAAATGCGACACTTGCATGCTAGGAAATAGCGTTTGCAGATGTCTACGTATCGTAGCAATAGAGTTCTAATGCTTCTTAAAACGCGATATCGCATCTCACTTCTATGTTTCATGATAAGAAATAATATTCATTGCGAAGTGACATGCAAATCTCGTATTCACTTCAAAAGAATGTAAATGCGACACTTCCTTGCTAGTAAATAACATTTGCAGATGTCTACGCATCGTAGGAATAGAGTTCTAATGCTTCTTAAAACGCGACCTAGCATCTCACTGCTATGTTTCATGATAAGATGTAATATTCATAATGGAGTGTCATGTATACCTCATATTCACTTCAAAAGAATGTAAATACGACACTTCCGTGCTAGGAAATAGCGTTTTCAGACCACGTATCGAAAGAATAGAGTTCTAATACTTCTTAGAACGAGATGTCGCATCTCATTTCTATGTTTCATGATAAGAAATAATATCCATTGCGAAGTGTCATGTATACCTCGTATTCACTTCAAAAGAATGTAAATGCGACACTTGCATGCTAGGAAATAGCGTTTGCAGATGTCTACGTATCGTAGCAATAGAGTTCTAATGCTTCTTAAAACGCGATATCGCATCTCACTTCTATGTTTCATAATAAGATATAATATTCATTATGGAGTGTTATGTATACCTCGTATTCACTTTAGGAGAATGTAAATACGACCCTTCCATGCTAGGAAATAGCCTTTGCAGATGTCTACGTATCGTAGCAATAGAGTTCCAATGCTTCTTAGAACGCGATATCGCATCCCACTTCTATGTTTCATGATAAGATGTAATATTCATAATGGAGTGTCATGTATACCTCATATTCACTTCAAAAGAATGTAAATACGACACTTCCGTGCTAGGAAATAGCGTTTTCAGACCACGTATCGAAAGAATAGAGTTCTAATACTTCTTAAAACGAGATGTCGCATCTCATTTCTATGTTTCATGATAAGATATAATATTCATTGCGAAGTGTCATGTATACCTCGTATTCACTTCAAGAGAATGTAAATGCGACACTTCCATGCTAGGAAATAGCGTTTGCAGATGTCTACGTATCGTAGCAATAGGGTTCTAATGCTTTTTAAAACGCGATATCGCATCTCACTTCTATGTTTCATGATAAGATATAATATTCATTGCGAAGTGTCATGTATACCTCGTATTCACTTCAAAAGAATGTAAATGCGACACTTCCATGCTAGGAAATAGCGTTTGCAGATGTCTACGTATCGTAGCAATAGAGTTCTAATGCTACTTAAAACGAGATGTCGCATTTCATTTCGATGTTTCGTAATAAGATATAATATTCATTGTGAAATGTTATGTATACCTCGTATTCACTTCAACAGAATGTAAATGCGACACTTCCTAGCTAGGATGTAGCGTTTGCAGATGTCTACGTATCGTAACAATAGAGTTCTAATGCTTCATAAATCGCGATATCGCATCTCACTTCTATGTTTCGAGATAAGATATAATATTCATTGCGAAGTGTCATGTATACCTCGTATTAACTTCTAAAGAATGTAAATGCTACACTTCCTTGCTAGGAAATAACATTTGCAGATGTCTACGCATCGCAGGAATAGAGTTCTAATGCTTCTTAAATCGCGATATCGCATCTCAGTTCTATGTTTCATTATAAGTTATAATATTTATTGCGAAGTGTTATGTATACCTCGTATACACTTCAAATGGATGTAAATGCCACACACCCTTGCTAGGAAATGCGTCTCGAGATGTCTACGTATGGAGGAAATAGAGTTCTAATTCTTCTTAAAACGCGATATCGCTTCTCATTTCTATGTTCCATGATATGATGTAATATTCACTGAGAAGTATTATGTTTACCTAGTCTACACTTCAAAAGGATGTAAATGACTTATTTCCTTGCTAGGAAAATGCGTTTCCAGATATCTACGTATCGAAGCATTAGAGTTCTAGTGCTTGTAAAACGCAATATCGCATCTCATTTCTGGGTTTCAAGATAGGTTATAATATTCATTGCGACGTATTATGTATATCTCGACTACACTTCCAAAGATTCTACCCGGTAATTTGCGGCGTGTTGCGTAGTTTCCCGTAGCCCTTGTTAGTTAAACCCACGTCGAGACCATAAATAAACATGCCGTGACTTCAGTATCTCGCGACCTGAGTGTGTGTACTTGGCTAGGCGTAGTCGAGAGGAGGAGCATTTCGATGTTTCAAGGGTTGACCGCCCCAGGGTTCCCGGGGTCGTGTAGCCTATCGCTTTGCTACTTTCTGAGCAGCTGGCGCCCAAGAAAAGTTGTACGTGAGCGGATACCTTGGAACGATAGATCGCTTTAGATTAAAATACGTTTTACACCTTAAAGCATTTAGATAATTAACCCCTTCGAGCTTCCCTGACTTACTATATATAGGTTTCCGTCACAACTAATAGGAACCATCACTTTACATAGATATATAGAACACACATAGTTTTAAACGTAGAACTGAGAATTTGAGAACTTACTTTGAAACGTTAGTAGTGAGAAATTCCATCGGACTTCATAGAAATTCAGAACTTACTTGCTATGAGACATAGGCAGATAAGGGCCATCGCGTTGCTTAAAACTTTAGAACTTGCTTACTTCAACAATGATTTCTATTGGCTTCGTCCGTTCTTTTAGAAGAATTTTTGATAAACCACATACTTTTCACACTTCTGATATCTTTGAAAGTTCGCGAGATGTAATCGTTTAAGTTTTAAAATGATTACTTAGTGTGGATTATTATTTAGTAACTCGCTCATAATCGAGTCTGCATAGGATTTAATCCATAAGTTTTTAAGCCTCGAATTTATGCAGTTATTTGTTATTCACTTATTGCTCAAACGACAAAGATTCTGACCACTTCAAAATGATTGACTTTCATCAATTTTCTTAAAAATTGAAATACTGCCCAACTGCTTGCATTAAAGACTGTAATTAAAGCTTTCGAAACATTTTACCTCTTATAGGTGAATTCTGGAATTGAAATTGAATGTTTGACTTTTCTAGCTCCTGTTTAGACATCTTTCTATTGGAATGTTCAAGTATTTTTCATATTCGTAATTATTAAAAATGTTTTACTTGATTCTTTTATTTAATATTTAGAATTTTCTAAGAAATATTTTTTATCGTAATGAACTATATAATTGCAATTATAATTCTTTATGAAGTAATAATAACAGAAAGGTATGTATCCATTCTTGTAGTTTTGTAAAGAGTATTTAATCTTACTATCTAAAATGAAACATTGAGATCTGTTTACAATCTAATGGAATTTAATTACCTTTCGATTCAAATTCACAATGATAATCTTCCATAGTTCAACAATTTTGTGAGCTGTCCTCAGGAATCCGCAGCTCTGTACTTATAAAATGAGCGACACAAAGAACAGCCTAACCAAACGTATTCGAACCGATTTTTCAATACTAATCTTATCATGTTTAACTTATGCTGCAAACTATTGAAATGCCCTTCGAAAAGTGTTTATTCACAGTGAAGTAAACGGTAAGTATTACGCCTTGCACCACTGTTCACAATACGTATGTTTCATTTACTATCAAAACCGTGAGTATTATCGCCTTTCTTTACTTTTTGTAACCTTCAATGCCTTCATGTTACAGATCGTTAAACTTGCTTTAAAATGCTCTATCGTATTACGGAAGAATGGACATACCAATTCATTTTAAAAAATGAAGGTAACCTTCATATGTCCAACATAACTCCACTTACAAAAAAACTATTTTCATCAACGGATGGCCCCTTTGTACTATGCAATTTTATATTAGCAAAAACTTCTATGAAACTTATAGTTTCGTGGATATCTGAGGTGCTACTTATTACTGCCCCACCCTGTATATTGTTATGGATGTGTCCAACAAGGCAACGATGAACAGAGTTAAATTTAATATTATGATGTTTATTATTTTACTCATAGTATATTTGTTTTTCTGGAATTTTGCACCGAGATATAGCACACGGGCAACACGGCCGTGACAATGACACTATCAGCTCACCATAGCTACACGCGTGGTTGTGGCGTAGGCTGACATTTACTAATGGGGAAGCTGTTTCCATAAAAATTATAAGCAAATATGAAAAATAACTAAACTGTGCAATTTACTTATTTTGATTCCAAAATAGATACACCGGCACAAAACAAAGATATAAGAACTCGATTTTATTATTTTCTATAAACTAGCTCGATAGGGCGATTTTTTCCATAAAGTCGATAACTACTTTGTCATAAAAATATACACACTTATTTTATATACATTTTCTTCAATTTATTGTTGCAAATTCATGCAATTGAGGGTTACATTAAATACGATGACAGCATGTTATTTCAAAAATTACACAAGGCGAAGTTAGGGACGCAACAGCATGAATTTTTATTTTATAAGTAATATTTTTTTTATAATTAATATTTTTAGTCTATGATGGATTGAAAGAAATATATACGACTCGCTCAATAACTATAAATATAGGAAAACGACCATCAAAATGTCTATCAATACTCATATGCTGAACATCTACTGACATCTAACGGTTCTAATTTGTATGAAAGCACAGGTTCCCCATTGCCAAATGTGATCCTGCGTCATTGCTGAGGAGATTCATGAATGGAGCGATGATACGCGTGTCACCATGGTGCTGGTGCTGCGCGATTCGCTTGTCTAGATCGTGTTGGTAACACGTTCTGGCATTTTAGTTAACGAATCCGGTCACAGATGACTACGAATCAGTTGACACTCCTCGGAAGTGGCAATATAGTGCCGGCATGGTGTCGCTACCATCTTGCCGTTTGTTATCTGGGATGCTTTTTAGTGCATTATTCGGAATTGAATTTGAACACATAGTTACTTAATCGCAAATTTGTATGTACTGTGACGTAGTGAAGTCACAAGGCTCGCTCACCCCCGCACCCTGCTTCGGTTAGACTAGCTCGCAGATCACCACCCATGCGAGAAGCGCGACACGGACCATCGCGATAGCTGTATTTGTGAGGAGCGTGAAATACACGATGGTAGAACCTTCCCCCCCCCCCCCCCCCCCCCCGCCGTTCGTTTCTCTCTCACTGTTCTACGGATTAGACTGGCGAGCTGAAGGAAGAAGCGAACCATAAGACGCCTCTTCGGCGGATAATAAGACCGCACGTTCGCGGAAGGGCTGTACGCCGAGGTAGCGTGACGGGCTCGACGGTTGAGGAGTCGGGAAGTGAGCAAGAAGAGACCCTGAAGCACGAAGGATAGGATCCAGAGCTCTGCAACGATAAGACCGCTGCCATAGTCCATGGAGACAAACAGGATGGTTCTCGGGTGTGAGAAGGACCTCTACCCCTCCCCATTAGAACTCTATTGCTTCGATACCTAGACATCTAGAAACGCTATTCCCTAGCAACGAAGTGTTGCATTTACATTCTTTTGACGTGTAGACGAGAATACATGTCACTTCGCAATGAATATTATATCTTATCATGAAAAATAGAAATGAGGTGCGATATCGCGTTCTAAGAAGCATTAGAATAGGCATCTGCAAACGCTATTTCCTAGCAAGGAATTGTCGCATTTACATTCTTTTGAAGTGAATACGAGGTATACATGACACTTCGCATTGAATATTATATCTTATCACCAAACATAGAAGTGAGTTGCGATATCGCGTTTTAAGAAGCATTAGAATTCTATTGCCTCGACGCGAAGACATCTGCAGACGCTATTTCCTAGCATGGAAGTGTCGCATTTACATTCTTTTGAAGTGAATACGAGGTGTACATGACACTTCGCAATGAATATTGTATCTTATCACGAAACATAGAAATGAGATGCGATATGGCTATTTAAGAAGCATTGGAACTCTATTGCTTCGGTACGTAGACATCTGCAAACGCTATTTCCTAGCAAGGAAGTGTCCCATTTACATTCTTTTGAAGTGAGTACGAGGTATACATAACACTGCACAATGAATATTATATGTCATTATGAAACACAGAAATGAGAAGCGACATCGCGATTGGAGTAGCATTAGGACTCTATTGCTACGATACGTAGATATCTGTAAACGCTATTTCCTAGCAAGGAAGTGTCTTATTCACATTCTTTTGAAGTGCATACGTGGTAAACATGACACTTCGCGATGAATATTATATCTTATCATGAAGCATAGAAATGAGATGCGATATCGCGTTTTGAGAAGCATTAGAACACTATTGCTTCGGTACGTAGACATCTGCAAACGCTATTTCCTAGCAAGGAAGTTGTCGCATTTACATTCATTTGAAGTGTATGCGAGGTATACATGACACTACGCAATGAATATTATATACTATCATGAAACATAGAAATGAGAAACTATATCGTGTTTTGAGAAGCATTAGAAATCTAATGCCACTATACGTAGATATCTGCAAACGCTATTTCCTAGCAAGAAATTGTAGCATTTACATCCATTTGAAGTATAGACGAGATATACATAACACTGCACAATGAATATTATATCTTATCGTGTGACATAGAAATGAGATGCGATATCGCGATTTAAGAAGCATTTAAACTCTTTGCTTCGATAAGTAGACATCTGCAAACTCTATTTCCTAGCAAGGAAGTGTCGCATTTAGATTCTTTTGTAGTGAATACGTGGTATACATAACACTGCACAATGAATATTATATCTTTTCATGAAACATAGAAATGAGATTCGATATTGCGATTTAAGAAGCATTTTAACTCTATTGCTTGGATACGTAGACGTCTGCAAACGCTACTTCCTAGCAAGGATGTGTCGCATTTACATTCTTCTGAAGTGATTACGAGGTATACATAACACTGCACGATGAGGATTTTATCTTAACATGAAACATAGAAATGAAATGCGATGTCGCGTTTTAAGTAGCATTAGCACTCTATTGCTACGATACGTAGACATCTTCAATCGCAATTTCCTAGCATACGAGTGTCGCATTTACATTCTTTTGAGTTGAATACGAGGTATACATAACACTGCACAATGAATATTATATCTTACCATGAAACATAGATATGAGATGCGATATCGCGATTTAAGAAGCATTAGAACTCTATTGCTTCGATACATATACATCTGCAAACGCTACTTCCTAACAAGGAACTGTCGCATTTACATTCTTTTGAAAGGAATACGAGGTATACATAGCACTTCGCAGTGAATATTATATCTTATCAAGAAACGTAGATATGAGATGCGATATGACGATTTAAGAAGCATTAGAACTCTATTGCTTCGTTACGTAGACATCTGCAAACGCTATTTCCTAGCAAGGAAGTGTCAAGGCCTATACATTCTTTTGAGGTGAATACGAGGTATACATAACACTGCACAATGAATATTATATCTTACCATGAAACATAGATATGAGATGCGATATCGCGATTTAAGAAGCATTAGAACTCTATTGCTTCGATACGCAGACATCTGCAAACGCTATTTCCTAGCAAGGAAGTGTCGCATTTACCTTCATTTGAAGTGTATGCGAGGTATACATGACATTAAGCAATGAATATTATATGTTATCATGAAACATAAAAGGTAGAAACGATATCGCCTTTTGAGAAGCATTAGAGCACTAATGCTACGATACGTAGTCATCTGCAAACGCTACTTCCTAGCAAGGAAGTGTCGCATTTACATTCTTTTCATGTGAATACGAGGTATACATAACACTGCACAATGAATATTATATCTTATCATGAAACATAGAAATGAGATGCGATATCGCGATATAAGGAGCATTAGAAACCTATTGCTTCGATACGTAGACATCTTCAAACGCCATTTCCAAGCAAGGAAGTGTCGCATTTATATTCATTTGAAAGGAATACGAGGTATACATGACACATCGCAATGAATATTATATCTTATCATGAAACATAGAAATGAGATGCGATATGACGATTTAACGAGCATTAGAACTCTATTGCTTCGATACGTAGACATCTGCAAACGCTATTTCCTAGCAAGGAAGTGTCGCACTTACATTGTATTGAAGTGAATACGAGGTATACATGACACTTCGCGCTGAATATTATACCTTATCATGATACATAGAAGTGAGATGCGATATCGCGATTTAAGAAGCATTAGAACACTATTTCATCGATACGTAGACATCTGCAAACGCTATTTCCTAGCAAGGTATTGTCGCATTCACTTTCTTGTGAAGTGAATACGAGGGGTACATAACACTGCACATTTTATATTATATCTCATCATGAAACATCGGAATGAGGTGCGATATCGCGTTTTGAGAAGCATTAGAGCACTGTTGCTACGATACGTAGGCATCTGCAAACGCTATTTCCTAGCAAGGAATAGCGGCATTCACTTTCTTTTGAAGTGAATACGAGGAGTACATAACACTGCACATTAAATATTATATCTTATCATGAAACATAGAAATGAGAAACGATATCGCGTTTTGAGAAGCATTAGAGGACTAATGCTACGATACGGAGGCATCTGCAAACGCTATTTCCTAGCAAGGAATTGTGGCATTCACTTTCTTTTGAAGTGAATACGAGGAGCACATAACACTGCACATTAAATATTATATCTGATCATGAAACATAGAAATGAGAAACGATATCGCGTTTTGAGAAGCATTAGAGTACTAATGCTACGATACGTAGGCATCTGCAAACGCTATTTCCTAGCAAGGAATTGTGGCATTCACTTTCTTTTGAAGTGAATACGAGGAGTACATAACACTGCACATTAAATATTATATCTTATCATGAAACATAGAAATGAGAAAAGATATCGCTATTTGAGAAGCATTAGAACTCTATTGCTTCGATACGTAGAAATCTGCAAACGCTACTTCCTAGCAAGAAAGTGTCGCATTTACATTCTTTTGAAAGGAATACGAGGTATACATGACACATCGCAATGAATATTATGTCTTATCATGAAACATAGAAATGAGATGCGATATCGCGATTTAAGAATCATTAGAACACTATTGCTTCGATACGTAGACATCTGCAAACGTTATTTCCTAGCAAGAAATTGTAGCATTTACATTCTTTTGAAGTGAATAAGAGTAATACATAACACTGCACAATGAATTCTATATCTTATCATGAAACATGGAAATGAGATGCGATATCGCGATTTAAAAAGCATCAGAACACTATTGCTTCGATACGTAGACATCTGCAAACGCTACTTTTCCCCTAACAAGGAAGTGTCGCATTTACATTCTTTTGAAAGGAATATGAGGTATACGAGACACTTCGCAATGAATATTATATCTTATCATAGAACATTGAATGAGATGCAATATGGCGAATTAAGAAGCACTAGAACTCTACTGCTTCGATACGTAGACATCTGCGAACGCCATTTACTAGCAAGGAAGGTTCGCATTTACATTCTTTTGAAGTGAATACGAGGTATACATAACACTCCACAATGAATATTATATATTACCATGAAGCATAGTAATGAGTAGCGATATCGTGTTTTGAGAAGCATTAGAAATCTAATGCCACTATACGTAGACATCTGCAAACGCTATTTCCTAGCAAGAAAGTGTCGCATTTACATCCATTTGAAGTATAGACGAGATATGCATAACACTGCACAATGAATATTACATCTTATCATGAAACATTGAAATAAGTTGCGATATGGCGATTTATGAAGCATTAGAACTCTAATGCCACGATACGTAGACATCTGCAAACGCTATTTCCTAGCAAGGAAGTGTCGCATTTACATCCATTTGAAGTATAGACGAGATATACATAACACTGCACAATGAATATTATATCTTATCATGAAGCATAGAAATAAGATGCGATATGGCGATTTATGAAGCATTAGAACTCTAATGCCACGATACGTAGACATCTGCAAACGCTATTTCCTAGCAAGGAAGTGTCGCATTTACATCCATTTGAAGTATAGCCGAGCTATAAATAACACTGCACAATGAATATTACATCTTATCATGAAACATAGAAATGAGATGCGATATGGCGATTTAAGAAGCATTAGAACTCTACTGCTTGGATACGTAGACGTCTGCAAACGCTACTTCCATGCAAGGAAGTGTCGCATTTACATTCTTTTGAAGTGAATACGAGGTATTCATAACACTGCACAATGAACATTATATATTACCATGAAGCATAGTAATGAGTAGCGATATCGTGTTTTGAGAAGCATTAGAACTCTAATGCCACGATACGTAGGCATCTGCAAACGCTATTTCCTAGCAAGGGAGTGTCGCATTTACATCCATTTGAAGTATAGACGAGATATACATAACACTGCACAATGAATATTATATCTTATCATGAAGCATAGAAATGAGATGCGATATGGCGATTTAAGAAGCATTAGAACTCTAATGCCACGATACGTAGACATCTGCAAACGCTATTTCCTAGCAAGGAAGTGTCGCATTTACATCCATTTGAAGTATAGACGAGATAAACATAACACTGCACAATGAATATTGTATCTTATCATGAAACATAGAAATGAGATGCGATATCGCGTTTTGAGAAGCATTAGAACTCTAATGCCACGATACGTAGACATCTACAAACGCTATTTCCTAGAACCGAAGTGTCCCATTTACATCCATTTGAAGTATAGACGAGATATATATATAACACTGCGCAATGAGTATTATATCTTATCATGAAACATAGAAATGATATGCGATATGGCTATTTAAGAAGCATTGGAACTCTATTGCTTCGATGCGTAGACATCTGCAAACGCTATTTCCTAGCAAGGAAGTGTCGCATTTACATTCTTTTGAAGTGAGTACCAGGTATACATAACACTGCACAATGAATATTATATGTAATTATGAAACACAGAAATGAGAAGCGACATCGCGATTGGATTAGCATTAGGACTCTATTGCTACGATACGTAGATATCTGTAAACGCTATTTCCTAGCAAGGAAGTGTCTTATTCACATTCTTTTGAAGTGCATACGAGGTAAACATGACACTTCGCGATGAATATTATATCTTATCATGAAACATAGAAATGAGATGCGATATCGCGATTTAAGAAGAATTAGAGCTCTATTGCTTCGATACGTAGCCATTTCGAAACGCTAGATCCTAGAAAGGAAGTGTCGCATTTATATTCATCTGAAGTATAGAGGAGGAATACATAACACTTCGCAGTGAATATTATATCCTATTATGAGACATAGAAATGATATGCGATATCGCGATTTAAAATGCATTAGAACCCTATTGCTTCGATACGTAGACATCTGCAAGCGCTACTCCCAACAAGGAAGTGTCGCATTCACATTCTTTTGAAGAGAATACGAGGTATGCATAACACTCCACAATGAATATTATGTCTTATCATGAATCATAGAAATGAGATACGATATCTCGTTTTTGGAAGCACTAGAACTTTATCGCTTCGATACGTAGAAACCTTCCGACGCTATTTCCTAGAAGGGAAGTGTCCCATTTACATGCAGATGAAGTGCATGCGAGGTATACATGATACTTCGCAATGAATATTATATATTATCATGAAACATAGAAATGAGATGCTATATCGCGATTTAAGAAGCTTTAGAACTCTATTGCTTCTATACGTAGACATCTGCAAACGCTATTTCCTATCAAGGAAATGTCGCATTTACATTCATTTGAAAGGAATACGAGGTATACATAGCACTTCGCAGTGAATATTATATCTTATCAAGAAACGTAGATATGAGATGCGATATGACGATTTAAGAAGCATTAGAACTCTATTGCTTCGATACGTAGACATCTGCAAACGCTATTTCCTAGCAAGGAAGTGTCAAGGCATATACATTCTTCTGAGGTGAATACGAGGTATACATAACACTGCATAATGAATATTATATCTTATCATGAAACATAGAAATGAGATGCGATATGGCGATTTAAGAAGCATTAGAACACTATTGCTTCGATACGTAGACATCGGCAAAAGGTATTTCCTAGCAAGGAAGTGTCGCATTTACATTCTTTTGAGTTGAATACGAGGTATACATAACACTGCACAATGAGTATTATATCTTACCATGAAACATAGATATGAGATGCGATATCGCGGTTTAAGAAGCATTAGAACTCTATTGCTTCGATACATGTACATCTGCAAACGCTACTTCCTAACAAGGAACTGTCGCATTTACATTCTTTTGAAAGCAATACGAGGTATACATAGCACTTCGCAGTGAATATTATATCTTACCAAGAAACGTAGATATGTGATGCGATATGACGATTTAAGAAGCATTAGAACTCTATTGCTTCGTTACGTAGACATCTGCAAACGCTATTTCCTAGCAAGGAAGTGTCGCATTTACATTCTTTTGAGTTGAATACGAGGTATACATAACACTGCACAATGAGTATTATATCTTACCATGAAACATAGATATGAGATGCGATATCGCGGTTTAAGAAGCATTAGAACTCTATTGCTTCGATACATGTACATCTGCAAACGCTACTTCCTAACAAGGAACTGTCGCATTTACATTCTTTTGAAAGCAATACGAGGTATACATAGCACTTCGCAGTGAATATTATATCTTACCAAGAAACGTAGATATGTGATGCGATATGACGATTTAAGAAGCATTAGAACTCTATTGCTTCGTTACGTAGACATCTGCAAACGCTATTTCCTAGCAAGGAAGTGTCGCATTTACATTCTTTTGAGTTGAATACGAGGTATACATAACACTGCACAATGAATATTATATCTTACCATGAAACATAGATATGAGATGCGATATCGCGATTTAAGAAGCATTAGAACTCTATTGCTTCGATACATATACATCTGCAAACGCTACTTCCTAACAAGGAACTGTCGCATTTACATTCTTTTGAAAGGAATACGAGGTATACATAGCACTTCGCAGTGAATATTATATCTTATCAAGAAACGTAGATATGAGATGCGATATGACGATTTAAGAAGCATTAGAACTCTATTGCTTCGTTACGTAGACATCTGCAAACGCTATTTCCTAGCAAGGAAGTGTCAAGGCCTATACATTCTTTTGAGGTGAATACGAGGTATACATAACACTGCACAATGAATATTATATCTTACCATGAAACATAGATATGAGATGCGATATCGCGATTTAAGAAGCATTAGAACTCTATTGCTTCGATACGCAGACATCTGCAAACGCTATTTCCTAGCAAGGAAGTGTCGCATTTACCTTCATTTGAAGTGTATGCGAGGTATACATGACATTAAGCAATGAATATTATATATTATCATGAAACATAAAAGGTAGAAACGATATCGCCTTTTGAGAAGCATTAGAGCACTAATGCTACGATACGTAGTCATCTGCAAACGCTACTTCCTAGCAAGGAAGTGTCGCATTTACATTCTTTTCATGTGAATACGATGTATACATAACACTGCACAATGAATATTATATCTTATCATGAAACATAGAAATGAGATGCGATATCGCGATATAAGGAGCATTAGAAACCTATTGCTTCGATACGTAGACATCTTCAAACGCCATTTCCAAGCAGAGAAGTGTCGCATTTACATTCTTTTGAAAGGAATACGAGGTATACATAGCACTTCGCAGTGAATATTATATCTTACCAAGAAACGTAGATATGTGATGCGATATGACGATTTAAGAAGCATTAGAACTCTATTGCTTCGTTACGTAGACATCTGCAAACGCTATTTCCTAGCAAGGAAGTGTCGCATTTACATTCTTTTGAGTTGAATACGAGGTATACATAACACTGCACAATGAATATTATATCTTACCATGAAACATAGATATGAGATGCGATATCGCGATTTAAGAAGCATTAGAACTCTATTGCTTCGATACATATACATCTGCAAACGCTACTTCCTAACAAGGAACTGTCGCATTTACATTCTTTTGAAAGGAATACGAGGTATACATAGCACTTCGCAGTGAATATTATATCTTATCAAGAAACGTAGATATGAGATGCGATATGACGATTTAAGAAGCATTAGAACTCTATTGCTTCGTTACGTAGACATCTGCAAACGCTATTTCCTAGCAAGGAAGTGTCAAGGCCTATACATTCTTTTGAGGTGAATACGAGGTATACATAACACTGCACAATGAATATTATATCTTACCATGAAACATAGATATGAGATGCGATATCGCGATTTAAGAAGCATTAGAACTCTATTGCTTCGATACGCAGACATCTGCAAACGCTATTTCCTAGCAAGGAAGTGTCGCATTTACCTTCATTTGAAGTGTATGCGAGGTATACATGACATTAAGCAATGAATATTATATGTTATCATGAAACATAAAAGGTAGAAACGATATCGCCTTTTGAGAAGCATTAGAGCACTAATGCTACGATACGTAGTCATCTGCAAACGCTACTTCCTAGCAAGGAAGTGTCGCATTTACATTCTTTTCATGTGAATACGAGGTATACATAACACTGCACAATGAATATTATATCTTATCATGAAACATAGAAATGAGATGCGATATCGCGATATAAGGAGCATTAGAAACCTATTGCTTCGATACGTAGACATCTTCAAACGCCATTTCCAAGCAGAGAAGTGTCGCATTTACATTCTTTTGAAAGGAATACGAGGTATACATAGCACTTCGCAGTGAATATTATATCTTACCAAGAAACGTAGATATGTGATGCGATATGACGATTTAAGAAGCATTAGAACTCTATTGCTTCGTTACGTAGACATCTGCAAACGCTATTTCCTAGCAAGGAAGTGTCGCATTTACATTCTTTTGAGTTGAATACGAGGTATACATAACACTGCACAATGAATATTATATCTTACCATGAAACATAGATATGAGATGCGATATCGCGATTTAAGAAGCATTAGAACTCTATTGCTTCGATACATATACATCTGCAAACGCTACTTCCTAACAAGGAACTGTCGCATTTACATTCTTTTGAAAGGAATACGAGGTATACATAGCACTTCGCAGTGAATATTATATCTTATCAAGAAACGTAGATATGAGATGCGATATGACGATTTAAGAAGCATTAGAACTCTATTGCTTCGTTACGTAGACATCTGCAAACGCTATTTCCTAGCAAGGAAGTGTCAAGGCCTATACATTCTTTTGAGGTGAATACGAGGTATACATAACACTGCACAATGAATATTATATCTTACCATGAAACATAGATATGAGATGCGATATCGCGATTTAAGAAGCATTAGAACTCTATTGCTTCGATACGCAGACATCTGCAAACGCTATTTCCTAGCAAGGAAGTGTCGCATTTACCTTCATTTGAAGTGTATGCGAGGTATACATGACATTAAGCAATGAATATTATATGTTATCATGAAACATAAAAGGTAGAAACGATATCGCCTTTTGAGAAGCATTAGAGCACTAATGCTACGATACGTAGTCATCTGCAAACGCTACTTCCTAGCAAGGAAGTGTCGCATTTACATTCTTTTCTTGTGAATACGAGGTATACATAACACTGCACAATGAATATTATATCTTATCATGAAACATAGAAATGAGATGCGATATCGCGATATAAGGAGCATTAGAAACCTATTGCTTCGATACGTAGACATCTTCAAACGCCATTTCCAAGCAGAGAAGTGTCGCATTTACATTCTTTTGAAAGGAATACGAGGTATACATAGCACTTCGCAGTGAATATTATATCTTACCAAGAAACGTAGATATGTGATGCGATATGACGATTTAAGAAGCATTAGAACTCTATTGCTTCGTTACGTAGACATCTGCAAACGCTATTTCCTAGCAAGGAAGTGTCGCATTTACATTCTTTTGAGTTGAATACGAGGTATACATAACACTGCACAATGAATATTATATCTTACCATGAAACATAGATATGAGATGCGATATCGCGATTTAAGAAGCATTAGAACTCTATTGCTTCGATACATATACATCTGCAAACGCTACTTCCTAACAAGGAACTGTCGCATTTACATTCTTTTGAAAGGAATACGAGGTATACATAGCACTTCGCAGTGAATATTATATCTTATCAAGAAACGTAGATATGAGATGCGATATGACGATTTAAGAAGCATTAGAACTCTATTGCTTCGTTACGTAGACATCTGCAAACGCTATTTCCTAGCAAGGAAGTGTCAAGGCCTATACATTCTTTTGAGGTGAATACGAGGTATACATAACACTGCACAATGAATATTATATCTTACCATGAAACATAGATATGAGATGCGATATCGCGATTTAAGAAGCATTAGAACTCTATTGCTTCGATACGCAGACATCTGCAAACGCTATTTCCTAGCAAGGAAGTGTCGCATTTACCTTCATTTGAAGTGTATGCGAGGTATACATGACATTAAGCAATGAATATTATATGTTATCATGAAACATAAAAGGTAGAAACGATATCGCCTTTTGAGAAGCATTAGAGCACTAATGCTACGATACGTAGTCATCTGCAAACGCTACTTCCTAGCAAGGAAGTGTCGCATTTACATTCTTTTCATGTGAATACGAGGTATACATAACACTGCACAATGAATATTATATCTTATCATGAAACATAGAAATGAGATGCGATATCGCGATATAAGGAGCATTAGAAACCTATTGCTTCGATACGTAGACATCTTCAAACGCCATTTCCAAGCAAGGAAGTGTCGCATTTATATTCATTTGAAAGGAATACGAGGTATACATGACACATCGCAATGAATATTATATCTTATCATGAAACATAGAAATGAGATGCGATATGACGATTTAACGAGCATTAGAACTCTATTGCTTCGATACGTAGACATCTGCAAACGCTATTTCCTAGCAAGGAAGTGTCGCACTTACATTGTATTGAAGTGAATACGAGGTATACATGACACTTCGCGCTGAATATTATACCTTATCATGATACATAGAAGTGAGATGCGATATCGCGTTTTAAGAACCATTAGAGCACTATTGCCTCGCTACGTAGACATCTGCAAATGCTATTTCCTAGCAAGGAAGTGTCGCATTTACATTCTCTTGAAGTGAATGCGAGAAATACATGGCACTTCGCAATGAACATTATATCTTGTCATGAAACATAGTAGTGAGATGCGATATCGCGTTTTGAGAAACATTAGAAATCTATTGCTACAATACGTAGGCATCTGCAAACGCTATTTCCTAGCAAGGAATAGTCGCATTTACATTCTTTTGAAGTGAATGCGAGGTATGCATGACACTTCGCAATGAATATTATATCTTATCACGAAACATAGAAATGGCATGCGATATCGCGATTTAAGTAGCATTAGAACTCTATTGCTACGATACGTAGACGTCTGAATACGCTATTTCCTAGCAAGGAAATGTCGCATTTACATTCGTTTGGATTGAATACGAGGTATACATGACGCTTCGCAATGGATATTATAACTTATCATGAAACATAGAAATGAGGTGCGATATCGCGTTTTAAGAAGCGTTAGAACTCTATTGCTATCATACGTAGACATCTGCAAACGCTATTTCCTAGCAAGGAATAGTCGCATTTACATTCTTTTGAAGTGAATACGAGGTGTACATGATACTTCGCAATGAATATTATATCTTATCACGAAACATAGAAACGGGATGCGATATCGCGTTTAAAGAAGCATTGAAACCCTATTGAATCGATACGTAGATATCTGCAAACGCTATTTCCTAGCAAGGAAGTGGCGCATTTACATTCTTTTGAAGTCAATACGAGGTATACATGACACTTCGCAATGAATATTACAACTTATCATTAAACATAGAAATTGGATGCGATATCGCGTTTTAAGAAACATTAGAACTCCATTCCTACAATACGTAGAAATCTGCAAACGCTATTTCCTAGGAAGGAAGTGGCGCATTTACACTCGTTTGAAGTGAATACGAGGTATACATGACACTTCGCAATGAATATTATACCTAATCGCGAAACATAGAAATGAAATGCGACATCTCGTTTTAAGAAGCATTAGAACTCTATTCCTACGATACGTAGACATATGTAAACGCCATTTCCTAGGATGGAAACGTCGCATTTACATTCTTTTGAAGTGAATACGAGGTATACATGACACTTCGCAATGAATATTATATCCTATCACGAAACATTTATTGAGATGCGAAGTCGCGTTATAGGAAGCATTAGAACTCTATAGCTTCGAAACGTCGACATCTGCAAACGCTATTTCCTAGCAAGGAAATGTCGCATTTACATTCATTTGAAGTGTATGCGAAGTATACATGACACTTCCCAGTGAATATTATAACTTGTCATGAAACATAGGAATGAGGTGCGATATCGCGTTTTAAGAAGCATTAGAACTCCATTGCTCCGAAACGTAGAAATCTGCAAACGCTACTTCCTAGCAAGGAAGTGGCGCATTTACATTCTTGTGAAGTGAATGCGAGGTATACATGACACTTCGCAATGAATATTACATCTTATCACGAAACATATAAATGAGATGCGATATCGCGATTTAAGTAGCATTAGAACACTATTGCTACGATACGTAGACATCTGCAAACGCTATTTACTAGCAGGCAATAGTCGCATTCACATTCTTTTGAAGTGAATACGAGGTATACATGACACTTCGCAATGCATATTATATCCTATCATGGAACATAGAAGAGAGATGCGATATCTCATTTTAAGAAGCATTAGAGCTCTATTGCTTCGATACGTACAAATCTGCAAACTCTACTTCCTGGCAAGGAAGTGTCGCATTTACATTCTTTTGCAGTGAATACGAGGTATACATGGCACTTCCCAATGAATATTATATCTTATCTCGAAACATAGAAATGACATGCGAAGTCGCGATTTAAAAAGCATTAGAACTCTCTTGCTTCGATACGTAGACATCTGCAAACGCTACGTCCTAGCAAGGAAGTGTCGCATTTACATTCTTTTGAAGTGAATACGCGGTATACATGACACTTCGCAATGAATATTATATCTTATCTCGAAACATAGAAATGACATGCGAAATCGCGATTTAAAAAGCATTAGAACTCTCTTGCTTCGATACGTAGACATGTGCAAACGCTACGTCCTAGCAAGGAAGTGTCGCATTTACATTCTTTTGAAGTGAATACGAGGTATACATGACACTTCGCAATGAATATTATATCTTATCATGAAACATAGGAATGAGATGCGATATCGCGTTTTAAGAAGCATTAGAACTCTATTGCTATGATACGTAGGCACCTGCAGACAATATTTCCTAGCAAGGAAGTGTCGCTTTTACATTCGTTAGATTTGAATACGAGGTATACATGACACTTCGCAATGAATATTGTATCTTATCATGAAACATTGAAATGAGACGCGATATCGCGCTTTAAGAAGGATTAGTACACTATTACTTCGATACGTAGACATCTGCAAACGCTATTTCCTAGGAAGGAAGTGTCTCATTTACATTCATTTGAAGTGAATACGAGGAATAAGTTACACTTCGCAATGAATATTATATCTTATCATGAAATATAGAAATTAGATGCGATATCGAGTTTTAAGAAGCATTGGAACTCTATTGCTACGATTCGTAGATATCTGGAGACGCTATTTCCTAGCACGGAAGTGGCGCATTTACATTAATTTGATGTGAATACGTGGTATACACGACAATTCGCAATGAATATTATATCTTTTCCTGAAACATAGAAATGAGATGCGATATCGCGTTATAAGAAGCATTAGAACTCTATTGCTACGATACGTAGATATCTGGATACGCTATTTCCTAGAAAGGAAGTGTCGCATTTACATTCATTTGAAGTGTAGACGAGGAATACATAACACCTCGCAATGAATATTATATCTTATCATGAGACATAGAGATGAGGTGCGATATCGCGTTTTAAGGAGAATTAGAACTCTATAGCTTCGATACAGAGATATATTGGGAACTGAATTTCCTAGAGAGGAAGTGTCGCATTTTGTGACGTCAGGCGTACCGCCTGCCACCCATCAACCTTCTCGCACCCCCCAGCATCAACCCTGGACGCATGCAACCAGCCAAACTCGCCTGCAGAACCAGCAACTGTAAGTGTTCGCACGCGCGTACCTGCACGCGCTCACTCACACCGAGTTCCGCTGCCTCACTCGCACCACCGAGTATACCTGTCTCGCCCGCACCAAGGACGGGCAGCCCTATCTCCCTCGCACCGAGGATTCCGTCCAGCAGGAAGACGTAGCCGCAGCCCATCACCTGAATGGGGTCTTTTCCAATTCGGGGAACAGGATCTGCTAGAACCTATATATTACTTCTAAGCTAGGACATACATACCATATCATGACGCATATATAAGAATTCCTAGATCTAAGTTACACTAAGTAAGATGCGTCCGGCATGCGGCATGCGCCGCTAGCCCCACCACGAACCGCGGGTCCCCACTCGCTGGACCGGGCGCTCTCCGCCTCGAGACGCGCGTCCCCCCTCGCGGGACCGCGATCTCCCTACCACGAGCATTCGCGACCGTAGCGTCCCGCGAACCGAGGAGGTCAGAGACGCGTCTCCAGAGCACACACTCTGACTCGAGATCTCCTACCGAGGGGTCGAAACCTCTAGTTCTAGATCGTTAGCCACCTCAATGTGAGGTTCAGGCATCGTATTTCTATTTCCGAAAAATAGGCTCGTGTCGTAAAGCCTCCGGAGCAACGGAAAATAGTTTCACCGGACGTCATACCTCGTATTCACCTCAAAAGAATGTAAATGCGACACTACCTTCCTAGGAAATAAGGTTAGCAGATATCTACGTATCGAAGAAATAGAGCTCTAATGCTTCTTGAAACGCCATATCGTATCTCATTTCTATGTTTTATAATAAGATATAATATTCATTGCGAAGTGTCATGTATACCTCGTATTCAGTTCAAAAGAATGTAAGTACGACATTTCCTTGCTAGGAAATAGAGGTTGCAGGTGTCTACGTATATTAGCAATAGAGTTCTAATGCTTCTCAAAACGCGATATAGCACCTCATTCCCATGTTTCATGATAAGATATATTACAATGAATAATATATCTGTGTGTAGTGTTATGTATAGCACGTATTCACTCCAAACGATTGTAAATGCGAAACTTCCTTGCTAACAAGTAGCGTTTGCAGATGTCTCCGTATCGAAGCAATAGAATTCTAATGCTTCTTAAATCGCGATTTCGCTTCTCATTTCTATGTCTTACGTTAAGATATAATATTCATTGCGAAGTGTCATGTATACCTCGTATTCACTTGAAAAGAATGTAAATGCGACACTTCCATGCTAGGAAATAGAGTTTGCAGATGTCTACGTATCGTAGCAATAGAGTTCTAATGCTTCTTAAAACGAGATGTCGTATTTCATTTCTATGTTTCGCAATAAGATATAATATTCATCGTGGAATGTTATATAAACCCCGTATTTACTTCAAAAGAATGTAAATGCGACACTTCCTTGCTAGGAAATAGCGTTTATAGACGTCTACGTATCGTGACAATAAAGTTCTAATACTTCTTAACACGAGACATCGCATCTCATATCTATGTTTCATGATAAGATATAATATTCATTGCGAAGTGTCACGTATACTTCGTACTCACTACTAAAGAATGTAAATACGACACTTACGTGCTAGGAAATAGCGATTGCAGATGTCTGTGTATCGTAGCAATGAAGTTCTAATGCTTTTTAAATCGCGATATCGCATCTCATTTATATGTTTCATGATAAGATATAATATTCATTGCGAAGGGTCACGTATACTTCGTACTCACTACTAAAGAATGTAAATACGACACTTACGTGCTAGGAAATAGCGATTGCAGATGTTTACGTATCTTAGCAATGGAATTCTAATGCTTTTTAAATCGCGATATCGCAGCTCATTACTATGTTTCATGATAAGATATAATATTCATTGTGGAGTGTTATGTATACCCCGTATTCACCTCAAAGATTGTAAACGCGACACTTCCTTGCTATTTAATAGCGTTTGCAGATGTCTACGTATCGTAGCTATGGAGTTCTAATGCTTTTTAAATCGCGATATCGCATCTCATTTATATGTTTCATGATAAGATATAATATTCATTGCGAAGGGTCACGTATACTTCGTACTCACTACTAAAGAATGTAAATACGACACTTACGTGCTAGGAAATAGCGATTGCAGATGTTTACGTATCTTAGCAATGGAATTCTAATGCTTTTTAAATCGCGATATCGCAGCTCATTACTATGTTTCATGATAAGATATAATATTCATTGTGGAGTGTTATGTATACCCCGTATTCACCTCAAAGATTGTAAACGCGACACTTCCTTGCTATTTAATAGCGTTTGCAGATGTCTACGTATCGTAGCAATAGAGTTCTAATGCTTCTTAAAACGAGAAGTCGTATTTCATTCCTATGTTTCGTAATAAGATATAATATTCATTGTGTAATGTTATGAATACCTCGTATTCACTTCAATGGAATGTAAGTGCGACACTTCCTTGCTATGAAATAACGTTTGCAAATGTCTACGTATATTAGCAATAGAGATCTAATGCTTCTCAAAGCGCGATATCGCATCTCATTCCAATGTTACAATATAAGATATAATACTCATTGCGAAGTGTCATGTATACCTCGTATTCACTTCAAATGAATGTAAATGCGACACTTCCATGCTAGGAAACAGCCTTTGCAGATGTCTACGTATCCTAAGAATAGAGTTCTAATGCTTCTTCGAACGCGATATCGCATCTCACTTCTATGTTTCATGATAAGATATAATATTCATTGCGAAGTGTCATGTATATCTCGTATTCACTTCAAAAGAATGTAAATGCCACACTTCCATGCTAGGAAATACCGTTTCCAGATGACCACGTATCGAAAGAATAGAGTTCTAATACTTCTTAAAACGGGATGTCGCATCTCATTTCTATGTTTCATGATAAGATATAATATCCATTGAGAGGTGTCATGTTTACCTCGTATTCACTTCAATGGAATGTAAATGCGACATTTCCTTGCTAGGAAATAGAGTTTGCAGATGTCTGCGTATACTAGCAATAGAGTTCTAATGCTTCTCAAAACGCGATATAGCACCTCATTCCTATGTTTCATGATAAGATATAATATTCATTGCGAAGTGTCATGTATATCTCGTATTCACTTCAAAAGAGTGTAAATGCGACACTTCCATGCTAGGAAATAGCGTTTGCAGATGTCTTCGTATCGTAGCAATAGAGTTCTAATGCATCTTAAAACGAGATGTCGCTTCTCATTTCTATGTTTCATGATCAGATATAATATTCATTGCGAAGTGGCACGTACATCTCGTATTCACATCACGGAAATGTAAATGCGACACTGCCATGCTAGGAAATAGCGTTTGCAGATGTCTACGTATCGTAGCAATAGAGTTCTAATGCATCTTAAAACGAGATGTCGCTTCTCATTTCTATGTTTCATGATCAGATATAATATTCATTGCGAAGTGTCATGTATACCTCGTATTCACTTCAAAAGGATGTAAATGCGACACTTCCTTGCTAGGAAATAGCGTTTCCAGATGACTACGTGTCTAAACAATAGAGTTCTGATGATTCTTAAAACGCGATATCGCATCTCACTTCTGTGTTTCATGATAAGATATAATATTCATTCCAAGTGTCTTGTATACCTCGTATTCACTTCAAATGAATGTAAAGGCGACATTTCCTTCCTAGGAAATAGCGTTTACAGATGTCGACGTATCGAAGAAATAGAGTTCTAGTGCTTCTTAAAACGCGGTATCGTATCTGATTTCTAATAATATATTATATGATATAATATAATATTCATTGCGAAGTGTCATGTATACATCGTGTTCACTTCAATGGAATGTAAATGCGACATTTGCTACCTAGGAAATAGAGTTTGCTGATGTCTACGCATATTAGCAATAGAGTTCTAATGCTTCTCAAAACGCGATATAGCACCTGATACCTATGTTTCATGATAAGATATAATATTCATTGCGAAGTGTCATGTATATCTCGTTTTCAGTTCAAAAGAATGTAAATGTGACACTTCCATGCTAGGAAAAAGCGTTTGCAGATGTCTACGTATCGTAGCTATGGAGTTCTAATGCTTCTTAAAACGCGATATCGCATCTCACGTCTATGTTTCATGATAAGATATAATATTCATTGCGAAGTGTCATGTATACCTCGATTTCACTACACAAGAATATAAATGCGACACTTCCATGCTAGGAAATAGCGTTTGCAGATGTCTACGTATCGTAGCAATAGAGTTCTAATGCATCTTAAAACGAGATGCCGCTTCTCATTTCTATGTTTCATGATCAGATATAATATTCATTGCGAAGTGTCATGTATACCTCGTATTCTCTTCAAAAGAATGTAAAAGCGACACTTCCTTGCTAGGAAATAGAGTTTCCAGATGACCACGTATCATAAGAATGGAGTTCTAATGCTCCTTAAAACGAGATGTCGCATTTCATTTCTATGTTTCGTGATAAGATATAATATTTATTGTGGAGTGTTATGTACACCTCGTATTCACTTCAAAAGATTGTAAATGCGACACTTCCTTGCTAGGAAATATTGTTTGCAGATGTCTACGTATCGTAGCGATAGGGTTCTACTGCTTCTCAAAACGCGATGTCGCATCTCATTTCCATGTTTCATGATGAGATATAATATTCATTGCGAAGTGTCATGTATACCTCGTATTCACTTCAAAGGGATGTAAGTGCGACACTTCCTTGCTAGGATATAGCGTTTCCAGATGACTACGTGTCGAAACAATAGAGTTCTAGTGATTCTTAAAACGCGATATCGCATCTCACTTCTATGTATCATGATAAGATATAATATTCATTGCGAAGTGTCATGTGTACCTCGTATTCACTTCAAAAGAATGTAAATGCGACACTTGCATGCTAGGAAATAGCGTTTGCAGATGCCTACGTATCGTAGCAATAGAGTTCCAATGCTTCTAAAACGCGATATCGCATCTCACTCCTATGTTTCATGAAAAGATATAATATTCATTGCGAAGTGTCATGTATACCTCGTATTCACTTCAAAAGAATGTAAATGCGACACTTCCATGCTAGGAAATAGCGTATGCAGATGTCTACGTATCACAGCAATAGAGTACTTATGCTTCTGAAAACGAGATGTCGTATTTCATTTCTATGTTTCGTAATAAGATATTATATTCAATGTGTAATGCTATGTATACCTCGTATTCACATCAATGGAATGTAAGTGCGACATTTCCATGGTAGGAAATAGGGTCTGCAGATGTCTACGTATATTAGCAATAGAGTTCTAATGCTTCTCAAAACGCAATATAGCACCTCATTCCTATGTTTCATGATAAGATATAATATTCATTGCGAAGTGTCATGTATACCTCGTATTCACTTCAAAAGAATGTAAATGCGACACTTCCATGCTAGGAAATAGCGTTTGCAGATGTCTACGTATCGTAGCAATAGAGTTCTAATGCTTCTTAAAACGCGATATCGCATCTCACTTCTATGTTTCATGATAAGATATAATATTCATTGCGAAGTGTCATGTAAACCTCGTATTCACTTCAAAAGAATGTAAATGCGACACTTCCATGCTAGGAAATAGCGTATGCAGATGTCTACGTATCACAGCAATAGAGTACTTATGCTTCTGAAAACGAGATGTCGTATTTCATTTCTATGTTTCGTAATAAGATATTATACTCATTGTGTAATGTTATGTATACCTCGTATTCACTTCAATGGAATGTAAGTGCGACATTTCCATGGTAGGAAATAGGGTCTGCAGATGTCTACGTATATTAGCTATAGAGTTCTAATGCTTCTCAAAACGCAATATAGCACCTCATTCCTATGTTTCATGATAAGATATAACATTCATTGCGAAGTGTCATGTATACCTCGTATTCACTTCAAAAGAATGTAAATAAGACACCTCCATGCTAGGAAATAGCGTTTGCAGATGTCTACGTATGGTAGCAATAGAGTTCTAATGCTTCTTAAAACGAGATGCCGCATTTCATTTCTATGTTTCGTGATAAGATATAATATTCATTGTGGGGTGTTATGTATACCTCGTATTCACTTCAAAAGAATGTAAATGCGAAACTTCCTTGCTAGGAAATAGCGTTTGCAGATGTCTACGTATCGTAGCAATAGAGTTCTAATGCTTCTTAAAACGCGATATAACATCTCACTTCTATGTTTCATGATAAGATATAACATTCATTGCGAAGTGTCATGTATACCTCGTATTCAATTCAAAAGAATGTAAATAAGACACTTCCATGCTAGGAAATAGCGTTTGCAGATGTCTACGTATGGTAGCAATAGAGTTCTAATGCTTCTCAAAACGCGATGTCGCATCTCATTTCCATGTTTCATGATGAGATATAATATTCATTGCGAAGTGTCATGTATACCTCGTATTCACTTCAAATGAATGTAAATGCGAAACTTTCTTGCTAGGAAGTAGCGTTTGCAGATGTCTACGTATCGTAGCAATAGAGTTCTAATGCTTCCTAAAACGCGATATCACATCTCACTTCTGTGTTTCGAGATAAGATATAATTTTCATTGCGAAGTGTCATGTATACCTCTTATTCTCTTCAAAAGAATGTAAAAGCGACACTTCCTTGCTAGGAAATAGCGTTTCCAGATGACCACGTATCGTAAGAATGGATTTCTAATGCTCCTTAAAACGAGATGTCGCATTCCATTTCTATGTTTCGTGATAAGATATAATATTCATTGTGGAGTGTTATGTATACCTCGTATTCACTTCAAAAGATTGTAAATGCGACACTTGCATGCTAGGAAATAGCGTTTGCAGATGTCTACGTATCGTAGCAATAGAGTTCTAATGCTTCTTAAAACGCGATATCGCATCTCACTTCTATGTTTCATGATATGATATAATATCCATTGCGAAGTGTCATGTATACCTCGTATTCACTTCAAAAGAATGTAAATGCTACACTTCCATGCTAGGAAATAGCGTTTGCTGATGTCTACGTATCGTAGCAATAGAATTCTAATGCTTCTTAGATCGCGATATCGCATCTCATTTCTATGTTTCGTGATAAGTTATAATATTCATTCCGAAGTGTCATGTATACCTCGAATTCCATTCAAAAGAATGTAAATGTGACACTTCCATCCTAAGAAATAGCGTTTGCAGATATCTCCGCATCGAGGCAATAGGGTTCTAGTGCTTCTTAAAACGCGATATCGCACCTCACTTCTATGTTACATGACAAGATATAATATCCATTCCGAAGAGTCATGTATACCTCGTATACACTTCAAAAGAATGTAAATGAGACACTTCCTTGCTTGGAAGTAGCGTTTGCAGATATCTACGTATCGACGCAATAGTGTACTAATGCTTCTTAAATCGCCATATTACATCTCATTTCTATGTTTCATGATAAGATATAATATTCATTGCGAAGTGTCATGTATGCCTCGTATTCCATTCAAAAGAATGTAAATGCGACACTTCCTTGCTTGGAAGTAGCGTTTGCAGGTGTCTACGTATCGTGGCACTAGAGTTCTAATGCTTGTCAAAACACGATATCGCTTCTCATTTCTATGTTTCATGATAATATATAAAATTCTTTGTGAAGTGTTACGTATACCTCGTACTCACTTCAAAAGAATGTAAATGCGACACTTCCTTGCTTGGAAATAGCGTTTGCAGATGACTAGGTATCGTAGCATTAGTGCTCTAATGCTTCTCAGAACGCGACAGCGTTTCTCATGTCTATGTTTCATGATAGTATATAATATTCCTTGCGTAGTGTCATGTATACCTCGCATACACTTCAAATGAATGTAAATGCGACACTTGCATGCTAGGAAATAGCGTTTGCAGATGTCTACGTATCGTAGCAATAGAGTTCTAATGCTTCTTAAAACGCGATATCGCATCTCACTTCTATGTTTCATGATAAGATATAATATTCATTGCGAAGTGTCATGTATACCTCGTATTCACTTCAAAAGAATGTAAATGCGACACTTCCATGCTAGGAAATTGCGTTTTCAGATGTCTACGCATCGTAGCAATATAGTTCTAGCGCTTCGTAAATCGCGATATCGCATCTCACTTCTATGTTTCGTAATAACATATAATATTCATTGTAGAGTGTTATGTATACCTCGTATTCACTTCAAAAGAATGTAAATGCGACACTTCCATGCTAGGAAATAGCGTTTGCAGATGTCTACGTATATTAGCAATAGAGTTCTGATGCTTCTTAAAACGCGATATCGCATCCCTCTTCCGTGTTTCATGATAAGATATAATATTCATTGCGAAGTGTCATGTATACCTCGAATTCACTTGAAAAGAATGTAAATGCGACACTTCCTTGCTAGGAAATAGCGTTTTCAGATGTCTACGTATCGTAGCAAAAGGGATCTAATGCTACTTAAATCGCGATATCGCATCTCATTTCTATGTTTCGTGATAAGATATAATATTCATTGCGAAGTGTCATGTACACCTCGTATTCAATTGAAAAGAAAGTAAATGCGACTATTGCTTGCTAGGAAATAGCGTTTGCAGATGTCTACGTATCGTAGCAATAGAGTTCTAATGCTACTTAAATCGCGATATAGCGTCTCATTTCTATGTTTTGTGATAAGATATAATATTCATTGCGAGGTGTCATGTACACCTCGTATTTACTTCATAAGAATGTAAATGCGACACTTCCTAGCTAGGAAATAGCGTATTCAGATGTCTACGTATCGTAGCAATAGAGTTCTAATGCTACTTAAATCGCGATATCGCATCTCATTTCTATGTTTCGTGATAAGATATAATATTCATTGCGAATGGTCATGTATACCTTGTATTCATTTCAATGGAATGTAAATGCGACTATTGCTTGCTAGGAAATAGCGTTTGCAGATGTCTACGTATCGTAGCAATAGCGTTCTAATGCTTCTTAAAACGAGATGCCGCATTTCATTTCTATGTTTCGTGATAAGATATAATATTCATTGTGGGGTGTTATGTATACCTCGTATTCACTTCAAAAGAATGTAAATGCGAAACTTCCTTGCTAGGAAATAGCGTTTGCAGATGTCTACGTATCGTAGCAATAGAGTTCTAATGCTGCTTAAAACGCGATATAACATCTCACTTCTATGTTTCGAGATAAGATATAATATTCATTGCGAAGTGTCATGTATACCTCGTATTCTCTTCAAAAGAATGTAAATGCGAAACTTCCTTGCTAGGAAATAGCGTTTGCAGATGTCTACGTATCGTAGCAATAGATTTCTAATGCTTCTTAAAACGCGATATAACATCTCACTTCTATGTTTCGAGATAAGATACAATATTCATTGCGAAGTGTCATGTATACCTCGTATTCTCTTCAAAAGAATGTAAAAGCGACACTTCCTTGCTAGGAAATAGAGTTTCCAGATGACCACGTATCATAAGAATGGAGTTCTAATGCTCCTTAAAACGAGATGTCGCATTTCATTTCTATGTTTCGTGATAAGATATAATATTTATTGTGGAGTGTTATGTACACCTCGTATTCACTTCAAAAGATTGTAAATGCGACACTTCCTTGCTAGGAAATATTGTTTGCAGATGTCTACGTATCGTAGCGATAGGGTTCTACTGCTTCTCAAAACGCGATGTCGCATCTCATTTCCATGTTTCATGATGAGATATAATATTCATTGCGAAGTGTCATGTATACCTCGTATTCACTTCAAATGAATGTAAATGCGAAACTTTCTTGCTAGGAAGTAGCGTTTGCAGATGTCTACGTATCGTAGCAATAGAGTTCTAATGCTTCCTAAAACGCGATATCACATCTCACTTCTGTGTTTCGAGATAAGATACAATTTTCATTGCGAAGTGTCATGTATACCTCTTATTCTCTTCAAAAGAATGTAAAAGCGACACTTCCTTGCTAGGAAATAGCGTTTCCAGATGACCACGTATCGTAAGAATGGATTTCTAATGCTCCTTAAAACGAGATGTCGCATTCCATTTCTATGTTTCGTGATAAGATATAATATTCATTGTGGAGTGTTATGTATACCTCGTATTCACTTCAAAAGATTGTAAATGTGACACTTCCATGCTAGGAAATAGCGTTTGCTGATGTCTACGTATCGTAGCAATAGAATTCTAATGCTTCTTAGATCGCGATATCGCATCTCATTTCTATGTTTCGTGATAAGTTATAATATTCATTCCGAAGTGTCATGTATACCTCGAATTCCATTCAAAAGAATGTAAATGTGACACTTCCATCCTAAGAAATAGCGTTTGCAGATATCTCCGCATCGAGGCAATAGGGTTCTAGTGCTTCTTAAAACGCGATATCGCACCTCACTTCTATGTTACATGACAAGATATAATATCCATTCCGAAGAGTCATGTATACCTCGTATACACTTCAAAAGAATGTAAATGCGACACTTCCTTGCTAGGAAATAGAGTTTCCAGATGACCACGTATCATAAGAATGGAGTTCTAATGCTCCTTAAAACGAGATGTCGCATTTCATTTCTATGTTTCGTGATAAGATATAATATTTATTGTGGAGTGTTATGTACACCTCGTATTCACTTCAAAAGATTGTAAATGCGACACTTCCTTGCTAGGAAATATTGTTTGCAGATGTCTACGTATCGTAGCGATAGGGTTCTACTGCTTCTCAAAACGCGATGTCGCATCTCATTTCCATGTTTCATGATGAGATATAATATTCATTGCGAAGTGTCATGTATACCTCGTATTCACTTCAAAGGGATGTAAGTGCGACACTTCCTTGCTAGGATATAGCGTTTCCAGATGACTACGTGTCGAAACAATAGAGTTCTAGTGATTCTTAAAACGCGATATCGCATCTCACTTCTATGTATCATGATAAGATATAATATTCATTGCGAAGTGTCATGTGTACCTCGTATTCACTTCAAAAGAATGTAAATGCGACACTTGCATGCTAGGAAATAGCGTTTGCAGATGCCTACGTATCGTAGCAATAGAGTTCCAATGCTTCTAAAACGCGATATCGCATCTCACTCCTATGTTTCATGAAAAGATATAATATTCATTGCGAAGTGTCATGTATACCTCGTATTCACTTCAAAAGAATGTAAATGCGACACTTCCATGCTAGGAAATAGCGTATGCAGATGTCTACGTATCACAGCAATAGAGTACTTATGCTTCTGAAAACGGGATGTCGTATTTCATTTCTATGTTTCGTAATAAGATATTATATTCAATGTGTAATGCTATGTATACCTCGTATTCACATCAATGGAATGTAAGTGCGACATTTCCATGGTAGGAAATAGGGTCTGCAGATGTCTACGTATATTAGCAATAGAGTTCTAATGCTTCTCAAAACGCAATATAGCACCTCATTCCTATGTTTCATGATAAGATATAATATTCATTGCGAAGTGTCATGTATACCTCGTATTCACTTCAAAAGAATGTAAATGCGACACTTCCATGCTAGGAAATAGCGTTTGCAGATGTCTACGTATCGTAGCAATAGAGTTCTAATGCTTCTTAAAACGCGATATCGCATCTCACTTCTATGTTTCATGATAAGATATAATATTCATTGCGAAGTGTCATGTAAACCTCGTATTCACTTCAAAAGAATGTAAATGCGACACTTCCATGCTAGGAAATAGCGTATGCAGATGTCTACGTATCACAGCAATAGAGTACTTATGCTTCTGAAAACGAGATGTCGTATTTCATTTCTATGTTTCGTAATAAGATATTATATTCATTGTGTAATGTTATGTATACCTCGTATTCACTTCAATGGAATGTAAGTGCGACATTTCCATGGTAGGAAATAGGGTCTGCAGATGTCTACGTATATTAGCTATAGAGTTCTAATGCTTCTCAAAACGCAATATAGCACCTCATTCCTATGTTTCATGATAAGATATAACATTCATTGCGAAGTGTCATGTATACCTCGTATTCACTTCAAAAGAATGTAAATAAGACACCTCCATGCTAGGAAATAGCGTTTGCAGATGTCTACGTATGGTAGCAATAGAGTTCTAATGCTTCTTAAAACGAGATGCCGCATTTCATTTCTATGTTTCGTGATAAGATATAATATTCATTGTGGGGTGTTATGTATACCTCGTATTCACTTCAAAAGAATGTAAATGCGAAACTTCCTTGCTAGGAAATAGCGTTTGCAGATGTCTACGTATCGTAGCAATAGAGTTCTAATGCTTCTTAAAACGCGATATAACATCTCACTTCTATGTTTCATGATAAGATATAACATTCATTGCGAAGTGTCATGTATACCTCGTATTCACTTCAAAAGAATGTAAATAAGACACTTCCATGCTAGGAAATAGCGTTTGCAGATGTCTACGTATGGTAGCAATAGAGTTCTAATGCTTCTCAAAACGCGATGTCGCATCTCATTTCCATGTTTCATGATGAGATATAATATTCATTGCGAAGTGTCATGTATACCTCGTATTCACTTCAAATGAATGTAAATGCGAAACTTTCTTGCTAGGAAGTAGCGTTTGCAGATGTCTACGTATCGTAGCAATAGAGTTCTAATGCTTCCTAAAACGCGATATCACATCTCACTTCTGTGTTTCGAGATAAGATATAATTTTCATTGCGAAGTGTCATGTATACCTCTTATTCTCTTCAAAAGAATGTAAAAGCGACACTTCCTTGCTAGGAAATAGCGTTTCCAGATGACCACGTATCGTAAGAATGGATTTCTAATGCTCCTTAAAACGAGATGTCGCATTCCATTTCTATGTTTCGTGATAAGATATAATATTCATTGTGGAGTGTTATGTATACCTCGTATTCACTTCAAAAGATTGTAAATGCGACACTTGCATGCTAGGAAATAGCGTTTGCAGATGTCTACGTATCGTAGCAATAGAGTTCTAATGCTTCTTAAAACGCGATATCGCATCTCACTTCTATGTTTCATGATATGATATAATATCCATTGCGAAGTGTCATGTATACCTCGTATTCACTTCAAAAGAATGTAAATGCTACACTTCCATGCTAGGAAATAGCGTTTGCTGATGTCTACGTATCGTAGCAATAGAATTCTAATGCTTCTTAGATCGCGATATCGCATCTCATTTCTATGTTTCGTGATAAGTTATAATATTCATTCCGAAGTGTCATGTATACCTCGAATTCCATTCAAAAGAATGTAAATGTGACACTTCCATCCTAAGAAATAGCGTTTGCAGATATCTCCGCATCGAGGCAATAGGGTTCTAGTGCTTCTTAAAACGCGATATCGCACCTCACTTCTATGTTACATGACAAGATATAATATCCATTCCGAAGAGTCATGTATACCTCGTATACACTTCAAAAGAATGTAAATGAGACACTTCCTTGCTTGGAAGTAGCGTTTGCAGATATCTACGTATCGACGCAATAGTGTACTAATGCTTCTTAAATCGCCATATTACATCTCATTTCTATGTTTCATGATAAGATATAATATTCATTGCGAAGTGTCATGTATGCCTCGTATTCCATTCAAAAGAATGTAAATGCGACACTTCCTTGCTTGGAAGTAGCGTTTGCAGGTGTCTACGTATCGTGGCACTAGAGTTCTAATGCTTGTCAAAACACGATATCGCTTCTCATTTCTATGTTTCATGATAATATATAAAATTCTTTGTGAAGTGTTACGTATACCTCGTACTCACTTCAAAAGAATGTAAATGCGACACTTCCTTGCTTGGAAATAGCGTTTGCAGATGACTAGGTATCGTAGCATTAGTGCTCTAATGCTTCTCAGAACGCGACAGCGTTTCTCATGTCTATGTTTCATGATAGTATATAATATTCCTTGCGTAGTGTCATGTATACCTCGCATACACTTCAAATGAATGTAAATGCGACACTTGCATGCTAGGAAATAGCGTTTGCAGATGTCTACGTATCGTAGCAATAGAGTTCTAATGCTTCTTAAAACGCGATATCGCATCTCACTTCTATGTTTCATGATAAGATATAATATTCATTGCGAAGTGTCATGTATACCTCGTATTCACTTCAAAAGAATGTAAATGCGACACTTCCATGCTAGGAAATTGCGTTTTCAGATGTCTACGCATCGTAGCAATATAGTTCTAGCGCTTCGTAAATCGCGATATCGCATCTCACTTCTATGTTTCGTAATAACATATAATATTCATTGTAGAGTGTTATGTATACCTCGTATTCACTTCAAAAGAATGTAAATGCGACACTTCCATGCTAGGAAATAGCGTTTGCAGATGTCTACGTATATTAGCAATAGAGTTCTGATGCTTCTTAAAACGCGATATCGCATCCCTCTTCCGTGTTTCATGATAAGATATAATATTCATTGCGAAGTGTCATGTATACCTCGAATTCACTTGAAAAGAATGTAAATGCGACACTTCCTTGCTAGGAAATAGCGTTTTCAGATGTCTACGTATCGTAGCAAAAGGGATCTAATGCTACTTAAATCGCGATATCGCATCTCATTTCTATGTTTCGTGATAAGATATAATATTCATTGCGAAGTGTCATGTACACCTCGTATTCAATTGAAAAGAAAGTAAATGCGACTATTGCTTGCTAGGAAATAGCGTTTGCAGATGTCTACGTATCGTAGCAATAGAGTTCTAATGCTACTTAAATCGCGATATAGCGTCTCATTTCTATGTTTTGTGATAAGATATAATATTCATTGCGAGGTGTCATGTACACCTCGTATTTACTTCATAAGAATGTAAATGCGACACTTCCTAGCTAGGAAATAGCGTATTCAGATGTCTACGTATCGTAGCAATAGAGTTCTAATGCTACTTAAATCGCGATATCGCATCTCATTTCTATGTTTCGTGATAAGATATAATATTCATTGCGAATGGTCATGTATACCTTGTATTCATTTCAATGGAATGTAAATGCGACTATTGCTTGCTAGGAAATAGCGTTTGCAGATGTCTACGTATCGTAGCAATAGCGTTCTAATGCTTCTTAAAACGAGATGCCGCATTTCATTTCTATGTTTCGTGATAAGATATAATATTCATTGTGGGGTGTTATGTATACCTCGTATTCACTTCAAAAGAATGTAAATGCGAAACTTCCTTGCTAGGAAATAGCGTTTGCAGATGTCTACGTATCGTAGCAATAGAGTTCTAATGCTGCTTAAAACGCGATATAACATCTCACTTCTATGTTTCGAGATAAGATATAATATTCATTGCGAAGTGTCATGTATACCTCGTATTCTCTTCAAAAGAATGTAAATGCGAAACTTCCTTGCTAGGAAATAGCGTTTGCAGATGTCTACGTATCGTAGCAATAGAGTTCTAATGCTTCTTAAAACGCGATATAACATCTCACTTCTATGTTTCGAGATAAGATATAATATTCATTGCGAAGTGTCATGTATACCTCGTATTCTCTTCAAAAGAATGTAAAAGCGACACTTCCTTGCTAGGAAATAGAGTTTCCAGATGACCACGTATCATAAGAATGGAGTTCTAATGCTCCTTAAAACGAGATGTCGCATTTCATTTCTATGTTTCGTGATAAGATATAATATTTATTGTGGAGTGTTATGTACACCTCGTATTCACTTCAAAAGATTGTAAATGCGACACTTCCTTGCTAGGAAATATTGTTTGCAGATGTCTACGTATCGTAGCGATAGGGTTCTACTGCTTCTCAAAACGCGATGTCGCATCTCATTTCCATGTTTCATGATGAGATATAATATTCATTGCGAAGTGTCATGTATACCTCGTATTCACTTCAAATGAATGTAAATGCGAAACTTTCTTGCTAGGAAGTAGCGTTTGCAGATGTCTACGTATCGTAGCAATAGAGTTCTAATGCTTCCTAAAACGCGATATCACATCTCACTTCTGTGTTTCGAGATAAGATACAATTTTCATTGCGAAGTGTCATGTATACCTCTTATTCTCTTCAAAAGAATGTAAAAGCGACACTTCCTTGCTAGGAAATAGCGTTTCCAGATGACCACGTATCGTAAGAATGGATTTCTAATGCTCCTTAAAACGAGATGTCGCATTCCATTTCTATGTTTCGTGATAAGATATAATATTCATTGTGGAGTGTTATGTATACCTCGTATTCACTTCAAAAGATTGTAAATGTGACACTTCCATGCTAGGAAATAGCGTTTGCTGATGTCTACGTATCGTAGCAATAGAATTCTAATGCTTCTTAGATCGCGATATCGCATCTCATTTCTATGTTTCGTGATAAGTTATAATATTCATTCCGAAGTGTCATGTATACCTCGAATTCCATTCAAAAGAATGTAAATGTGACACTTCCATCCTAAGAAATAGCGTTTGCAGATATCTCCGCATCGAGGCAATAGGGTTCTAGTGCTTCTTAAAACGCGATATCGCACCTCACTTCTATGTTACATGACAAGATATAATATCCATTCCGAAGAGTCATGTATACCTCGTATACACTTCAAAAGAATGTAAATGCGACACTTCCTTGCTAGGAAATAGAGTTTCCAGATGACCACGTATCATAAGAATGGAGTTCTAATGCTCCTTAAAACGAGATGTCGCATTTCATTTCTATGTTTCGTGATAAGATATAATATTTATTGTGGAGTGTTATGTACACCTCGTATTCACTTTAAAAGATTGTAAATGCGACACTTCCTTGCTAGGAAATATTGTTTGCAGATGTCTACGTATCGTAGCGATAGGGTTCTACTGCTTCTCAAAACGCGATGTCGCATCTCATTTCCATGTTTCATGATGAGATATAATATTCATTGCGAAGTGTCATGTATACCTCGTATTCACTTCAAAAGAATGTAAATGCGAAACTTCCTTGCTAGGAAATAGCGTTTGCAGATGTCTACGTATCGTAGCAATAGAGTTCTAATGCTTCTTAAAACGCGATATAACATCTCACTTCTATGTTTCGAGATAAGATATAATATTCATTGCGAAGTGTCATGTATACCTCGTATTCTCTTCAAAAGAATGTAAAAGCGACACTTCCTTGCTAGGAAATAGAGTTTCCAGATGACCACGTATCATAAGAATGGAGTTCTAATGCTCCTTAAAACGAGATGTCGCATTTCATTTCTATGTTTCGTGATAAGATATAATATTTATTGTGGAGTGTTATGTACACCTCGTATTCACTTCAAAAGATTGTAAATGCGACACTTCCTTGCTAGGAAATATTGTTTGCAGATGTCTACGTATCGTAGCGATAGGGTTCTACTGCTTCTCAAAACGCGATGTCGCATCTCATTTCCATGTTTCATGATGAGATATAATATTCATTGCGAAGTGTCATGTATACCTCGTATTCACTTCAAATGAATGTAAATGCGAAACTTTCTTGCTAGGAAGTAGCGTTTGCAGATGTCTACGTATCGTAGCAATAGAGTTCTAATGCTTCCTAAAACGCGATATCACATCTCACTTCTGTGTTTCGAGATAAGATACAATTTTCATTGCGAAGTGTCATGTATACCTCTTATTCTCTTCAAAAGAATGTAAAAGCGACACTTCCTTGCTAGGAAATAGCGTTTCCAGATGACCACGTATCGTAAGAATGGATTTCTAATGCTCCTTAAAACGAGATGTCGCATTCCATTTCTATGTTTCGTGATAAGATATAATATTCATTGTGGAGTGTTATGTATACCTCGTATTCACTTCAAAAGATTGTAAATGTGACACTTCCATGCTAGGAAATAGCGTTTGCTGATGTCTACGTATCGTAGCAATAGAATTCTAATGCTTCTTAGATCGCGATATCGCATCTCATTTCTATGTTTCGTGATAAGTTATAATATTCATTCCGAAGTGTCATGTATACCTCGAATTCCATTCAAAAGAATGTAAATGTGACACTTCCATCCTAAGAAATAGCGTTTGCAGATATCTCCGCATCGAGGCAATAGGGTTCTAGTGCTTCTTAAAACGCGATATCGCACCTCACTTCTATGTTACATGACAAGATATAATATCCATTCCGAAGAGTCATGTATACCTCGTATACACTTCAAAAGAATGTAAATGCGACACTTCCTTGCTAGGAAATAGCGTTTGCAGATGTCTCCGTACCGAAGCAATAGTGTTCTAATGCTTCTTAAATCGCCATATTACATCTCATTTCTATGTTTCATGATAAGATATAATATTCATTGCGAAGTGTCATGTATACCCCGTATTCCTTTCAAAAGAATGTAAATGAGACACTTCCTTGCTTGGAAGTAGCGTTTGCAGATATCTACGTATCGACGCAATAGTGTACTAATGCTTCTTAAATCGCCATATTACATCTCATTTCTATGTTTCATGATAAGATATAATATTCATTGCGAAGTGTCATGTATGCCTCGTATTCCTTTCAAAAGAATGTAAATGCGACACTTCCTTGCTTGGAAGTAGCGTTTGCAGATGTCTACGTATCGTAGCAATAGAGTTCTAATGCTTCTTAAAACGCGATATCGCATCTCACTTCTATGTTTCATGATAAGATATAATATTCATTGCGAATGGTCATATATACCTTGTATTCATTTCAAAGGAATGTAAATGCGACTATTGCTTGATAGGAAATAGCGATTGCAGATGTCTACGTATCGTAGCAATAGCGTTCTAATGCTACTTAAATCACGATATGACACCTCATTTACATGTTTCGAGATAAGATATAATATTCATTGCGAAGTGTCATGTATACCTCGTATTCACATCTAAAGAATGTAAGTGCGACACTTCCATGCTAGGAAATAGCGATTGCAGATGTCTCCGCATCGAGGCCATAGAGTTCTAAAGCTTCTTAAAACGCGATATCGCATCTCGCTTCTATGTTTCATGATAAGATATAATATTCATTGCGAAGTGTCATGTATACCTTGTATTCTCTCCAAACGAATGTAAATGCAACACTTCCCTCCTAGGAAATAGCTTATTCAGATGTCTATGTATCGTAGCAATAGAGTTTTAGTGCCACTTAAATCGCGATATCGCATCTCATTTCTATGTTTCGTGATAAGATATAATATTCATAGCGAAGTGTCATGTATACCTCGTATTCACTTCAAGAGAACGTAAATGCGACTACTGCTCGCTAGGAAATAGCGTTTGCAGATGTCTCCGCATCGATACCGTAGATTTCTAATGCTTTTTAAGACGCGATATCGCATCTCACTTATATGTTACATGATTAGATATAATGTTCATTACGAAGTGTCATGTATACCTCGTATTCACTTCAAAAGAATGTAAATGCGACACTTGCATGCTAGGAAATAGCGTTTGCAGATGTCTACGTATCGTAGCAATAGAATTCTAATGCTTCTTAGATCGCGATATCGCATCTCATTTCTATGTTTCGTGATAAGTTATAATATTCATTCCGAAGTGTCATGTATACCTCGAATTCACTTCAAAAGAATGTAAATGTGACACTTCCATCCTAGGAAATAGCGTTTGCAGATATCTCCGCATCGAGGCAATAGGGTTCTAGTGCTTCTTAAAACGCGATATCGCACCTCACTTCTATGTTACATGACAAGATATAATATCCATTCCGAAGAGTCATGTATACCTCGCATACACTTCAAAGGAATGTAAATGCGACACTTCCTTGCTAGGAAATAGCGTTTGCAGATGTCTCCGTACCGAAGCAATAGAGTTCTATTACTTCTTAAAACGGGATACCACATCTCATTTCTATGTTTCATGATAAGGTATAATATTAATTGCGAAGTGTCATGTATAACTCCTATTCACTTCAAAAGAATGTAAATGCGACACTTCCTTGCTTGGAAATAGCGTTTGCAGATGTCTACGTATCGACGCAATTGTGTTCTAATGCTTCTTAAATCGCCATATTACATCTCATTTCTATGTTTCATGATAAGATATAATATTCATTGCGAAGTGTCATGTATACCCCGTATTCCTTTCAAAAGAATGTAAATGCGACACTTCCTTGCTTGGAAGTAGCGTTTGCAGATATCTACGTATCGACGCAATAGTGTACTAATGCTTCTTAAATCGCCATATTACATCTCATTTCTATGTTTCATGATAAGATATAATATTCATTGCGAAGTGTCATGTATACCTCGTATTCCTTTCAAAGGAATGTAAATGCGACACTTCCTTGCTTGGAAGTAGCGTTTGCAGATGTCTACGTATCGAAGCAATAGAGTTCTAATGCTTCTTAACTCGCCATATTACATCTCATTTCTATGTTTCATGGTAAGATATAATATTCATTGTGGAGTGTTATGTATACCTCGTATTCACTTCAAAAGAATGTAAATGCGACACTTCCTTGCTAGGAAATAGCGTTTGCAGGTGTCTACGTATCGTGGCACTAGAGTTCTAATGCTTGTCAAAACACGATATCGCTTCTCATTTCTATGTTTCATGATAATATATAAAATTCTTTGTGAAGTGTTACGTATACCTCGTACTCACTTCAAAAGAATGTAAATGCGACACTACCTTGCTTGGAAATAGCGTTTGCAGATGACTACGTATCGTAGCATTAGTGCTCTAATGCTTCTCAGAACGCGACAGCGTTTCTCATGTCTATGTTTCATGATAGTATATAATATTCCTTGCGTAGTGTCATGTATACCTCGCATACACTTCAAATGAATGTAAATGCGACACTTCCTTGCTAGGAAATAGCGTTTGCAGATGTCCACGTATCGTAGCATTAGTGCTCTAATGCTTCTCAAAACGCGACAGTGTTTCCCATTTCTATGTTTCATGGTAGTATATAATATTCATTGCGTAGTGTTAGGTATACCTCGCATACACTTCAAATGAATGTTAATGCGACACTTCCTTGCTAGAAAATAGCGTTTGCAGATGTCTACGTATCGTGGAATTAGAGTTCTAATGCTTCTCAAAACACGATATCGCTTCTCATTTCTATGTTTCATGATAATATATAAAATTCTTTGTGAAGTGTTATGTATACCTCGTACTCACTTCAAAAGAATGTAAATGCGACACTTCCTTGCAAGGAAATAGCGTTTGCAGATGACTACGTATCGTAGCATTAGTGCTCTAATGCTTCTCAGAACGCGACAGCGTTTCTCATGTCTATGTTTCATGATAGTATATAATATTCCTTGCATAGTGTCATGTATACCTCGCATACACTTCAAATGAATGTAAATGCGATACTTCCTTGCTAGGAAATAGCGTTTGCAGATGTCCACGTATCGTAGCATTAGTGCTCTAATGCTTCTCAAAACGCGACAGCGTTTCCCATTTCTATGTTTCATGGTAGTATATAATATTCATTGCGTAGTGTTAGGTATACCTCGCATACACTTCAAATGAATGTAAATGCGACACTTCCTTGCTAGAAAATAGCGTTTGCAGATGTCTACGTATCGTGGAATTAGAGTTCTAATGCTTCTCAAAACACGATATCGCTTCTCATTTCTATGTTTCATGATAATATATAAAATTCTTTGTGAAGTGTTATGTATACCTCGTACTCACTTCAAAAGAATGTAAATGCGACACTTCCTTGCTTGGAAATAACGTTTGCAGATGTCTACGTATCGAAGCAATAGAGTTCTAGTGCTTCTTAAATCGCCATATTGCATCACATTTCTATGTTTCATGATAAGATATAATATTCATTGTGGAGTGTTATGTATACCTCGTATTCACTTCAAAAGAATGTAAACGCGACACTTCATTGCCAGGAAATAGCGTTTGTAGATGTCTATGTATCGTAGTATTAGAATTCTAATGCTTCTCAAACCGCGATATCTCTACTCATTACTATGTTTCATGATAATATACAAAATTCTTTGTGAAGTGTTATGTATACCTTGTATTCGCTTCAAAAGAATGTAAATGCGACACTTCCTTGCCAGGAAATAGCATTTTCAGATGTCTACGTATTGAAGCAATAGAGTTATAATGCTTCTTAAATCGCCATATTACATCTCATTTCTATGTTTCATGATAAGATATAATATTCATGGTGGAGTGTTATGTATACCTCGTATTCACTTCAAAAGAATGTAAGTGCGACACTTCCCTGCTTGGAAGTAGCGTTTGCAGATGTCTACGTATTGAAGCAATAGTGTTCTAATGCTTCTTAAATCGCCATATTACGTCTCATTTCTATGTTTCATGATAAGATATAATATTCAATGCGAAGTGTCATGTATACCTCGTAATCCTTTCAAAAGAATGTAAATGCGACACTTCCTTGCTTGGAAATAGCGTTTGCAGATGCCTACGTATCGAAGCAATAGAGTTCTAATGCTTCCTAAATCGCCATATTGCATCTCATTTCTATGTTTCATGATAAGATATAATATTCATTGTGGAGTGTTATGTGTAACGCGTATTCACTTCAAAAGAATGTAAACGCTACACTTCCTTGCTAGGAAGTAGCGTTTGCAGATGTCTACGTATCGAACCAATAGATTTCTAATGCTTCTTAAATCGCCATATCGCATCTCAATTCCATGTTTCATGAAAAGATATAGTAATCATTGTGCAGTGTTATGTATATCTCGTCTATACTTCAAATGAATGTAAACGCGACACTTCCTTGCCAGGAAATACTGTTTGCAGATGTCTACGTATCGAAGCAATAGAGTTCTAATGCTTCTTAAATCGCCATATCGCATCTCATTTCTATGTTTCATGATAAGATATAATATTCATTGTGCAGTGTTATGTATACCTCGTATTCACTTCAAAAGAATGTAAATGCGACACTTGCTTGCTAGGAAGTAGCGGTTGCAGATGTCTACGTATCGTAGCAATAGAGTTCTAATGCTTCTTAAAACGAGATGTCGCATCTCACTTCTATGCTTCGAGATAAGGTATAATATTCATTGCGAAGTGTCATGTATACCTCGTATTCACTTCAAATGAATGTAAATGCGAAACTTCCTTGCTAGGAAGTAGCGTTTGCAGATGTCTACGTATCGTAGCAATAGAGTTCTAATGCTTCCTAAAACGCGATATCATATCTCACTTCTGTGTTTCGAGATTAGATATAATTTTCATTGCGAAGTGTCATGTATACCTCTTATTCTCTTCAAGAGAATGTAAAAGCGACACTTCCTTGCTAGGAAATAGCGTTTCCATATGACCACGTATCGTAAGAATGGAGTTCTAATGCTCCTTAAAACGAGATGTCGCATTCCATTTCTATGTTTCGTGATAAGATATAATATTCATTGTGGAGTGTTATGTATACCTCGTATTCACTTCAAAAGATTGTAAATGCGACACTTGCATGCTAGGAAATAGCGTTTGCAGATGTCTACGTATCGTAGCAACAGAGTTCTAATGCTTCTTAAAACGCGATATCGCATCTCACTTCTATGTTTCATGATATGATATAATATCCATTGCGAAGTGTCATGTATACCTCGTATTCACTTCAAAAGAATGTAAATGCTACACTTCCATGCTAGGAAATAGCGTTTGCTGATGTCTACGTATCGTAGCAATAGTGTTCTAATGCTTCTTAAAACGCGATATCGCATCTCACTTCTATGTTTCATGATAAGATATAAAATTCATTGCGAAGTGTCATGTATACCTCGTATTCACTTCAAAAGATTGTAAATGCGACACTTCCTTGCTAGGAAATATTGTTTGCAGATGTATACGTATCGTAAAAATAGAGTTCTATTGCTTCTTGAAACGCGATATCGCGCATTTCCTTTATGTTTCTTGATAAGATATAATATTCATTGCGAAGTTTCATGTATACCTCGTATTCACTTCAAAAGAATGTAAATGCGACACTTGCATGCTAGGAAATAGCGTTTGCAGATGTCTACGTATCGTAGCAATAGAGTTCTAATGCTTCTTAAAACGCTATATCGCATCTCACTTCTATGTTTCATGATAAAATATAATATTCATTGCGAAGTGTCATGTATACCTCGTATTCACTTCAAAAGAATGTAAATGCGACACTTGCATGCTAGGAAATAGCGTTTGCAGATGTCTACGTATCGTAGCAATAGAGTTCTAATGCTTCTTAAAACGCGATATCGCATCTCACTTCTATGTTTCATGATAAGATATAATATTCATTGCGAAGTGTCATGTAAACCTCGTATTCACTTCAAAAGAATGTAAATGCGACACTTCCATGCTAGGAAATAGCGTATGCAGATGTCTACGTATCACAGCAATAGAGTACTTATGCTTCTGAAAACGAGATGTCGTTTTTCATTTCTATGTTTCGTAATAAGATATTATATTCATTGTGTAATGCTATGTATACCTCGTATTCACTTCAATGGAATGTAAGTGCGACATTTCCATGGTAGGAAATAGGGTCTGCAGATGTCTACGTATATTAGCAATAGAGTTCTAATGCTTCTCAAAACGCAATATAGCACCTCATTCCTATGTTTCATGATAAGATATAATATTCATTGCGAAGTGTCATGTATACCTCGTATTCTCTTCAAAAGAATGTAAAAGCGACACTTCCTTGCTAGGAAATAGAGTTTCCAGATGACCACGTATCATAAGAATGGAGTTCTAATGCTCCTTAAAACGAGATGTCGCATTTCATTTCTATGTTTCGTGATAAGATATAATATTTATTGTGGAGTGTTATGTACACCTCGTATTCACTTCAAAAGATTGTAAATGCGACACTTCCTTGCTAGGAAATATTGTTTGCAGATGTCTACGTATCGTAGCGATAGGGTTCTACTGCTTCTCAAAACGCGATGTCGCATCTCATTTCCATGTTTCATGATGAGATATAATATTCATTGCGAAGTGTCATTTATACCTCGTATTCACTTCAAAGGGATGTAAGTGCGACACTTCCTTCCTAGGATATAGCGTTTCCAGATGACTACGTGTCGAAACAATAGAGTTCTAGTGATTCTTAAAACGCGATATCGCATCTCACTTCTATGTATCATGATAAGATATAATATTCATTGCGAAGTGTCATGTATACCTCGTATTCACTTCAAAAGAATGTAAATGCGACATTTCTATGCTAGGAAATAGAGTTTGCAGATGTCTACGTATCGTAGCAATAGAGTTCTAATGCTTCTTAAAACGCGATATCGCATCTCACTACTATTTTTCATGATAAGATATAATATCCATAGCGAAGTGTCATGTATACCTCGTATTCACTTCAAAAGAATGTAAATGTGACACTTCCATGCTTGGAAATAGCGTTTGCAGACGTCTACGTATCGTAGCAACAGAGTTCTAATGCTTCTTAAAACGAGATGTCGCATCTCACTTCTATGTTTCGAGATAAGGTATAATATTCATTGCGAAGTGTCATGTATACCTCGTATTCACTTCAAATGAATGTAAATGCGAAACTTCCTTGCTAGGAAGTAGCGTTTGCAGATGTCTACGTATCGTAGCAATAGAGTTCTAATGCTTCCTAAAACGCGATATCACATCTCACTTCTGTGTTTCGAGATAAGATATAATTTTCATTGCGAAGTGTCATGTATACCTCTTATTCTCTTCAAAAGAATGTAAAAGCGACACTTCCTTGCTAGGAAATAGCGTTTCCATATGACCACGTATCGTAAGAATGGAGTTCTAATGCTCCTTAAAACGAGATGTCGCATTCCATTTCTATGTTTCGTGATAAGATATAATATTCATTGTGGAGTGTTATGTATACCTCGTATTCACTTCAAAAGATTGTAAATGCGACACTTGCATGCTAGGAAATAGCGTTTGCAGATGTCTACGTATCGTAGCAACAGAGTTCTAATGCTTCTTAAAACGCGATATCGCATCTCACTTCTATGTTTCATGATATGATATAATATCCATTGCGAAGTGTCATGTATACCTCGTATTCACTTCAAAAGAATGTAAATGCTACACTTCCATGCTAGGAAATAGCGTTTGCTGATGTCTACGTATCGTAGCAATAGTGTTCTAATGCTTCTTAAAACGCGATATCGCATCTCACTTCTATGTTTCATGATAAGATATAAAATTCATTGCGAAGTGTCATGTATAGCTCGTATTCACTTCAAAATATTGTAAATGCGACACTTCCTTGCTAGGAAATATTGTTTGCAGATGTATACGTATCGTAAAAATAGAGTTCTATTGCTTCTTGAAACGCGATATCGCGCATTTCCTTTATGTTTCTTGATAAGATATAATATTCATTGCGAAGTTTCATGTATACCTCGTATTCACTTCAAAAGAATGTAAATGCGACACTTGCATGCTAGGAAATAGCGTTTGCAGATGTCTACGTATTGTAGCAATAGAGTTCTAATGCTTCTTAAAACGCTATATCGCATCTCACTTCTATGTTTCATGATAAAATATAATACTCATTGCGAAGTGTCATGTATACCTCGTATTCACTTCAAAAGAATGTAAATGCGACACTTGCATGCTAGGAAATAGCGTTTGCAGATGTCTACGTATCGTAGCAATAGAGTTCTAATGCTTCTTAAAACGCGATATCGCATCTCACTTCTATGTTTCATGATAAGATATAATATTCATTGCGAAGTGTCATGTAAACCTCGTATTCACTTCAAAAGAATGTAAATGCGACACTTCCATGCTAGGAAATAGCGTATGCAGATGTCTACGTATCACAGCAATAGAGTACTTATGCTTCTGAAAACGAGATGTCGTATTTCATTTCTATGTTTCGTAATAGGATATTATATTCATTGTGTAATGCTATGTATACCTCGTATTCACTTCAATGGAATGTAAGTGCGACATTTCCATGGTAGGAAATAGGGTCTGCAGATGTCTACGTATATTAGCAATAGAGTTCTAATGCTTCTCAAAACGCAATATAGCACCTCATTCCTATGTTTCATGATAAGATATAACATTCATTGCGAAGTGTCATGTATACCTCGTATTCACTTCAAAAGAATGTAAATAAGACACTTCCATGCTAGGAAATAGCGTTTGCAGATGTCTACGTATGGTAGCAATAGAGTTCTAATGCTTCCTAAAACGAGATGCCGCATTTCATTTCTATGTTTCGTGATAAGATATAATATTCATTGTGGGGTGTTATGTATACCTCGTATTCACTTCAAAAGAATGTAAATGCGAAACTTCCTTGCTAGGAAATAGCGTTTGCAGATGTCTACGTATCGTAGCAATAGAGTTCTAATGCTTCTTAAAACGCGATATAACATCTCACTTCTATGTTTCGAGATAAGATATAATATTCATTGCGAAGTGTCATGTATACCTCGTATTCTCTTCAAAAGAATGTAAAAGCGACACTTCCTTGCTAGGAAATAGAGTTTCCAGATGACCACGTATCATAAGAATGGAGTTCTAATGCACCTTAAAACGAGATGTCGCATTTCATTTCTATGTTTCGTGATAAGATATAATATTTATTGTGGAGTGTTATGTACACCTCGTATTCACTTCAAAAGATTGTAAATGCGACACTTCCTTGCTAGGAAATATTGTTTGCAGATGTCTACGTATCGTAGCGATAGGGTTCTACTGCTTCTCAAAACGCGATGTCGCATCTCATTTCCATGTTTCATGATGAGATATAATATTCATTGCGAAGTGTCATGTATACCTCGTATTCACTTCAAAGGGATGTAATTGCGACACTTCCTTCCTAGGATATAGCGTTTCCAGATGACTACGTGTCGAAACAATAGAGTTCTAGTGATTCTTAAAACGCGATATCGCATCTCACTTCTATGTATCATGATAAGATATAATATTCATTGCGAAGTGTCATGTATACCTCGTATTCACTTCAAAAGAATGTAAATGCGACACTTGCATGCTAGGAAATAGCGTTTGCAGATGCCTACGTATCGTAGCAATAGAGTTCCAATGCTTCTAAAACGCGATATCGCATCTCACTTCTATGTTTCATGAAAAGATATAATATTCATTGCGAAGTGTCATGTATACCTCGTATTCACTTCAAAAGAATGTAAATGCGACACTTCCATGCTAGGAAATAGCGTATGCAGTTGTCTACGTATCACAGCAATAGAGTACTTATGCTTCTGAAAACGAGATGTCGTATTTCATTTCTATGTTTCGTAATAAGATATTATATTCATTGTGTAATGTTATGTATACCTCGTATTCACTTCAATGGAATGTAAGTGCGACATTTCCATGGTAGGATATAGGGTCTGCAGATGTCTACGTATATTAGCAATAGAGTTCTAATGCTTCTCAAAACGCAATATAGCACCTCATTCCTATGTTTCATGATAAGATATAATATTCATTGGGAAGTGTCATGTATACCTCGTATTCACTTCAAAAGAATGTAAATAAGACCCTTCCATGCTAGGAAATAGCGTTTGCAGATGTCTACGTATGGTAGCAATAGAGTTCTAATGCTTCTTAAAACGATATGCCGCATTTCATTTCTATGTTTCGTGATAAGATATAATATTCATTGTGGGGTGTTATGTATACCTCGTATTCACTTCAAAAGAATGTAAATGCGAAACTTCCTTGCTAGGAAATAGCGTTTGCAGATGTCTACGTATCGTAGCAATAGAGTTCTAATGCTTCTTAAAACGCGATATAACATCTCACTTCTATGTTTCGAGATAAGATATAATATTCATTGCGAAGTGTCATGTATACCTCGTATTCTCTTCAAAAGAATGTAAAAGCGACACCTCCTTGCTAGGAAATAGAGTTTCCAGATGACCACGTATCATAAGAATGGAGTTCTAATGCTCCTTAAAACGAGATGTCGCATTTCATTTCTATGTTTCGTGATAAGATATAATATTCATTGTGGAGTGTTATGTACACCTCGTATTCACTTCTAAAGGTTGTAAATGCGACACTTCCTTGCTAGGAAATATTGTTTGCAGATGTCTACGTATCGTAGCGATAGGGTTCTACTGCTTCTCAAAACGCGATGTCGCATCTCATTTCCATGTTTCATGATGAGATATAATATTCATTGCGAAGTGTCATGTATACCTCGTATTCACTTCAAAGGGATGTAAGTGCGACACTTCCTTGCTAGGATATAGCGTTTCCAGATGACTACGTGCCGAAGCAATAGAGTTCTAGTGATTTTTAAAACGCGATATCGCATCTCACTTCTATGTTTCATGATAAAATATAATATTCATTGCGAAGTGTCATGTATACCTCGTATTCACTTCAAAAGAATGTAAATGCGACACTTCCATGCTAGGAAATAGCGTTTGCAGATGTCTACGTATCGTAGCAATAGAGTTCTAATGCTTCTTAAAACGCGATATCGCATCTCACTACTATGTTTCATGATAAGATATAATATCCATTGCGAAGTGTCATGTGTACCTCGTATTCACTTCAAAAGAATGTAAATGCGACACATCCATGCTTGGAAATAGCGTTTGCAGATGTCTACGTATCGTAGCAACAGAGTTCTAATGCTTCTTAAAACGAGATGTCGCATCTCACTTCTATGTTTCGAGATAAGGTATAATATTCATTGCGAAGTGTCATGTATACCTCGTATTCTCTTCAAAAGAATGTAAAAGCGACACTTCCTTGCTAGGATATAGCGTTTCCAGATGGCCACGTATCGTAAGAATGGAGTTCTAATGCTCCTAAAAACGAGATGTCGCATTTCATTTCTATGTTTCGTGATAAGATATAAGATTCATTGTGGAGTGTTATGTATACCTAGTATTCACTTCAAAAGATTGTAAATGCGACACTTCCTTGCTAGGAAATGTTGTTTGCAGATGTCTACGTATCGTAGAAATAGAGTTCTATTGCTTCTTGAAACGCGATATCGCGTATTTCCTTTATGTTTCTTGATAAGATATAATATTCATTGCGAAGTGTCATGTATACCTCGTATTCACTTCAAAAGAATGTAAATGCGACACTTCCATGCTAGGAAATAGCGTTTGCAGATGTCTACGTATCACAGCAATAGGGTACTTATGCTTCTGAATACGATATGTCGTATTTCATTTCTATGTTTCGTAATAAGATATAATATTCGTTGTGTAATGTTATGTATACCTCGTATTCACTTCAGTGGAATGTAAGTGCGACATTTCCATTGTAGGAAATAGAGTTTGCAGATGTCTACGTATATTAGCAATAGAGATCTAATGCTTCTCAAAACGCAATATAGCACCTCATTCCTATGTTTCATGATAAAATATAATATTCATTGCGAAGTGTCATGTATACCTCGTATTCGCTTCAAAAGAATGTAAATGCGACACTTCCTTGCTAGGAAATAACATTTCCAGATGTCTACGCATCGTAGTAATATAGTTCTAGCGCTTCGTAAATCGCGATATCGCATCTCACTTCTATGTTTCGTGATAAGATATAATATTCATTGTAGAGTGTTATGTATACCTCGTATTCACTTCAAAAGAATGTAAATGCGACACTTGCATGCTAGGAAATAGCGTTTGCAGATGTCTACGTATCGTTGCAATAGCGTTCTAGTGCTTCTTAGATCGCGATATCGCATCTCATTTCTATGTTTCGTGATAAGTTATAATATTCATTCCGAAGTGTCATGTATACCTCGAATTCACTTCAAAAGAATGTAAATGTGACACTTCCATCCTAGGAAATAGCGTTTGCATATATCTCCGCATCGAGGCAATAGGGATCTAATGCTTCTTAAAACGCGATATCGCATCTCACTTCTATGTTACATGATAAGATATAATATCCATTCCGAAGTGTCATGTATACCTCGCATACACTTCAAAGGAATGTAAATGCGACACTTCCTTGCTAGGAAATAGCGTTCGCAGATGTCTCCGTACCGAAGCAATAGAGTTCTATTACTTCTTAAAATGAGAAGTCGCATTTCATTTCTATGTTTCGTAATAAGATATAATATTCATTGTGGAATGTTATGCATACCTCGTATTCACTTCAAAGGATGTTAATGCGACACTTGCTTGCTAGGAAATTACATATGCAGATGTCTACGCATCGTAGCAATAGGGTTCTAATGCTTCTTAAATCGCGATATCGCATCTCACTGCTATGTTTCATGATAAAACATAATATTCATTGCGAAGTGTCATGTATACCTCGTATTCACTTCAAAAGATTGTAAATGCGACACTTCCATGCTAGGAAATAGCGTTTGCTGATGTCTACGTATCGTAGCAATAGTGTTCTAATGCTTCTTAAAACGCGATATCGCATCTCACCTCTATGTTTCATGATAAGATATAAAATTCATTGCGAAGTGTCATGTATACCTCGTATTCACTTCAAAAGATTGTAAATGCGACACTTCCTTGCTAGGAAATATTGTTTGCAGATGTATACGTATCGTAAAAATAGAGTTCTATTGCTTCTTGAAACGCGATATCGCGTATTTCCTTTATGTTTCTTGATAAGATATAATATTCATTGCGAAGTTTCATGTATACCTCGTACTCACTTCAAAAGAATGTAAATGCGACACTTGCATGCTAGGAAATAGCGTTTGCAGATGTCTACGTATCGTAGCAATAGAGTTCTAATGCTTCTTAAAACGCTATATCGCATCTCACTTCTATGTTTCATGATAAGATATAATATTCATTGCGAAGTGTCATGTATACCTCGCATACTCCTCAAATGAATATAATGCGACTCTTCCTTGCTAGGAAATAGCGTTTACAGATGTCTACGTATCGTAGCAATAGCGTTCTAATGCTTCTCAAAACGCGATATCGCGACACATTTCTATGTTTCATGATAGAATACAATATTCTTAGCGAAGTGTCATCTATAGAACGTATTCACTTCAAAACAATGTGACTGTGGCACTTTCTACCTAGGAAATTACGTTTCCAGGTGCCTACGTACCGTAGCATTAAATTTCTGATGCTTCTTAAAACGCGATATCGCATCACATTTCAATATTTTATAGTAACATATAATATTCATTGTGGAGTGTTACGTATACCTGGTATTCACATGAAAAGAATGTAAATGCGACACTTCCTTGCTAGGAAATAGCGTTTACAGATGTGTACGTATCGAAGCAATAGTGTTCTAATTCTTCTTAAATCGCGAAATCGAATCTCATTTCTATGTTTCATGATAAGATATAATATTCATTGTGCAGTGTTATGAATACCTCGTGTTCACTTCAAAAGAATGTAAATGCGACACTTCCTTGCTAGGATGTAGCGTTTGCAGATGTCTACGTATCGAAGCAATAGGGATCTAATACTTCTTAAATCGCCATATCGCTTCTCATTTCTAAGTTTCATGACAATATATAATATTCACTGCGAAGTGTCACGTATACCTCGCATACACTTCAGATGGATGTGAATGCGACAGTTCCTTGCTAGGAAATAGTGTTTGCAGATATCCACGTATCGAAGCAATAGAATTCTAATGCTTCTTATATCGCGATATCGCATCTCACTTCTATGTTTCATGATAAGATATAATATTCATTGCGCAGTGTTATGAATACCTCGTATTCACTTCAAAAGAATGTAAATGCGACACTTCCTTGCTTGGAAATAGCGTTTGCAGATGTCTACATATCGGAGCAATAGTTTTCTAATGCTTCTTAAATCGTCATATCGCATCTCATATCTACGTTTCATGATAAGATATAATATCCATTGCGAAGTGTCATGTATACCTCGTATTCCTTTCAAAGGAATGTAAATGCGACACTTCCTTGCTAGGAAGTAGCGTTTGCAGATGTCTACGTATCGAAGCAATACGGATCTAATCCTTCTTAAATCGCCATATCGCTTCTCATTTCTATGTATCATGACAATATATAATATTCACTGCGAAGTGTCATGTATACCTCGCATACACTTCAAATGAATGTAAATGCGACTCTTCCTTGCTAGGAGATAGCGTTTGCAGATATTTACGTATCGAAGCAATAGTGTCCTAAAGCTTCTTAAATCGCGATATCGCATCTCATTTCTATGTTTCATGATAAGATATAATATTCATTGTGCAGTGTTATGTATATCTCGTCTATAATTCAAATGGATGTAAATGCGACACTTCCTTGCTAGGAAATAGCGTTTGCAGATGTCTACGTGTCGAAGAAATAGACATCTAATGCTTCATAAATCGCCATATCGCATCTCAATTCTATGTTTCATGATAAGATATAATATTCATTGTGAAGTGTCATGTATACTTCGTATTCCTTTCAAAAGAATGTAAATGCGACACTCCCTTGTTAGGAAGTAGCGTTTGCAGATGTCTACGTATCGAAGCAATAGTGTTCTAATTCTTCTTAAATCGCGATATCGCATCTCATCCCTATGTTTCATGATAAGATATAACATTCATTGTGGAGTCTTATGTATACCTCGTACTCGTTTCAAAAGAATGTAAATGCGACACGTCCTTGCTAGGAAGTAGCGTTTGCAGATGCCTACGTATCGAAGCAATAGTGTTCTAATGATTCTTAAATCGCGATATCGCATCTCATTTCTATGTTTCATGACAATATATAATATTCATTGCGATGGGTCATGTATACCTCGCATACACTTAAAATGTATGTAAATGCGACACTTCCTTGCTAGGAAAGAGCGATTGCAGATATCTACGTATCGAAGCAATAGATTTCTAAAGCTTGCTAATTCGCGATATCGCTTCTCATATCTATGTTTCATGATAATATATAATATTCATTGCGAAGTTTCATGTCTACCTCGCATACAATTCAAACGAATGCGATTGCGACAGTTCCTTGCTAGGAAATAGTGTTTGCCGATGTCTACGTGTCGAAGCAATAGTGTTCTAATGCTTCTTAAATCGTCATATCGAATCTCAATCCTATGTTTCATGATAAGATATAATATTCATTGTGAAGTGTCATGTATACCTCGTATTCCTTTCAAAAGAATGTAAATGCGACACTCCCTTGTTAGGAAGTAGCGTTTGCAGATGTCTACGTATCGAACCAATAGTGTTCGAATGCTTCTTAAATCGCGATATCGCATCTCATTTCTATGTTTCATGACAATATATAATATTCATTGCGATGGGTCATGTATACCTCGCATACACTTAAAATGTATGTAAATGCGACACTTCCTTGCTAGGAAATAGCGTTTGCAGATGTCTACGTATCGAAGCAATAGACATCAAATGCTTCATAAATCGCCATATCGCATCTCATTTCTATGTTTCATGATAAGATATAATATTCATTGCGAAGTGTCATGTATACCTTGTATTCCTTTCAAAAGAATGTAAATCCGACACTTCCTTGCTAGGAAGCAGCGTTTGCAGATGTCTACGTATCGAAGAAATAGTGTTCTAATGCTTCTTAAATCGCCATATTACATCACATTTCTATGTTTCATGATAAGATATAATATTCATTGTGGAGTGTTATGTATACCTCGTTTTCACTTCAAAAGAATGTAAATGCGACACTTCCTTGCTAGTAAATGGCGTTTGCAGATGTCTACGTATCGAAGCAGTACAGTTCTTGTGCTTCTTAAATCGCCATATCGCATCTCATTTCAATGTTTCATGATAAGATATAATATTCATTGTGCAGTGTTATGTATATCTCGTCTATACTTCAAATGGATGTAAATGCGACACTTCCTTGCTAGGAAATAGCGTTTTCAGATATCTACGTATCGAAGCAATAGAGTTCTAATGCTTCTTAAATAGCCATATCGCATATCATTTCTGTGTTTCATGATAAGATATAATACTCATTGTGCAGTGTTATGTATATCTCGTCTATACTTCAAATGGATGTAAACGCGACACTTCCTTGCTAGGAAATAGCGTTTGCAGATGTCTACGTATCGTGGCATTAGAGTTCTAATGCTTCTCAAAACGCGATATCGCATCTCATTTCTATGTTTCATGATAAGATATAATATTCATTGTGGAGTCTTATGTATACCTCGTATTCGTTTCAAAAGAATGTAAATGCGACACGTCCTTGCTAGGAAGTAGCGTTTGCAGATGCCTACGTATCGAAGCAATAGTGTTCTAATGATTCTTAAATCGCGATATCGCATCTCATCTCTATGTTTCATGATAAGATATAATATTCCTTGTGCAGTGTTATACATATCTCGTCTATACTTCAAATGGATGTAAATGCTACAATTTTTTGCTAGGAAATAGCGTTTGCAGATGTCTACGTATCGAAGTAATAGACATCAAATGCTTCATTAATCGCCATATCGCATCTCATTTCTATGTTTCATGATAAGATGTAATATTCATTGTGCAGTGCTATGTATATCTCGTCTATACTTCAAATGGATGTAAATGCGACACTTCCTTGCTAGGAAGTTGCGTTTGCAGATGTCTACGTATCGTGGCATTAGAGTTCTAATGCTTCTCAAAACACGATATCGCTACTTATTACTATGCTTCATGGTAATATATAATATTCATTGTGGAGTGTTATGTATACCTCGTATTCACTTCAAAAGAATATAAATGCGACGCTTCCTTGCTAGGAAATAGCGTTTGCAGATGTCTACGTATCGATGCAATAGATTTCTAAAGCTTGCTAATTCGCGATATCGCATCTCATATCTATGTTTCATGATAATATATAATATTCATTGCGAAGTTTCATGTATACCTCGCATACAATTCAAACGAATGTGAATGCGACAGTTCCGTGCTAGGAAATAGTGTTTGCAGATGTCTACGTGTCGAAGCAATAGTGTTCTAATGCTTCTTAAATCGTCATATCGCATCCCAATTCTATGTTTCATGATAAGATATAATATTCATTGTGCAGTATTATGAATACCTCGTATTCAATTCAAAAGAATGTAAACGCGACACTTCCTTGCTTGGTAATATTGTTTGCAGATGTCTACGTGTCGAGGCAATAGTGTTCTAATGCTTCTTAAATCGTCATATCGCATCTCAATTCTATGTTTCATGATAAGATATGATATCCATTGCGAAGTGTCATGTATACCTCGTACTCCTTTCAAAGGAATGTAAAAGCGACACTTCCCTGCTAGGAAATAGCGTTTACAGATGTCTACGTATCGAAGCAGTAGAGTTCTAATGCTTCTTAAATCGCCATATCGCATCTCATTTCTATGTTTCATGATAAGATATAATATTCATTGTGCAGTGTTATGTATATCTCGTCTATACTTCAAATGGATGAAAATGCGACACTTCCTTGCCAGGAAATAGCGATTGCAGATGTCTACGTATCACAGCAATAGAGTACTAATGCTTTTTAAAACGAGATGTCGTATTTCATTTCTATGTTTCGTAATAAGATATAATATTCATTGTGTAATGTTATGTATACCTCGTATTCACTTCAGTGGAATGTAAGTGCGACATGTCCATGCTAGGAAATGGCGTTTGCAGATGTCTACGTATCGTAGCAATAGGGTTCTAATGCTTCTTAGAACGCGATATCGCATCTCACTTCTATGTTCCATGATAAGATATAATATTCATTGCGAAGAGTCATGTATACCTCGATTTCACTTCACAAGAATGTAAATGCGACACTTCCTTGCTGGGAAATATTGTTTGCAGATGTCTACGTATCACAGCAATAGAGTACTAATGATTCTCAAAACGAGATGTCGTATTTCAATTCTATGTTTCGTAATAAGGTATAGTATTCATTGTGTAATGTTAGGTATACCTCGTATTCACTTCAGTGGAATGTAAGTGCGAAATTTCCTTGCTAGGAAATAGCGTTTGCAGATGCCTACGTATCGCAGCAGTAGAGTCCTAATGCTTCTTAGAACGCGATATCGCATCTCACTCCTATGTTTCATGATAAGATATAATATTCACAGTGCAGTGTTATGTAAACCTCTTATTCACGTCAAAAGAATGTAAATGCGACACTTCCCTGCTAGGAAATAGCGTTTGCAGATGTCTACGTATCGAAGCAGTAGAGTTCTAATGCTTCTTAAATCGCCATATCGCATCTCATTTCTATGTTTCATGATAAGATATAATATTCATTGTGCAGTGTCATGTATATCTCGTCTACACACCAAATGGATGTAAATGCGACACTTCCTTGCTAGGAAATAGCGTTTGCAGATGTCTACGTACCGAAGCAATAGAGTTCTAATACTTCTTAAATCGCGATATCGCATCTCACTTCTATGTTTCATGACAATATATAATATTCATTGCAATGGGTCATGTATACCTCGCATACACTTAAAATGTATTTAAATGCGACACTTCCTTGCTAGGAAATAGCGTTTGCAGATGTCTAAGTATCACAGCAATAGAGTACTAATGCTTTTTAAAACGAGATGTCGTATTTCATTTCTATGTTTCGTAATAAGATATAATATTCATTGTGTAATGTTATGTATACCTCGTATTCACTTCAGTGGAATGTAAGTGCGACATGTCCATGCTAGGAAATGGCGTTTGCAGATGTCTACGTATCGTAGCAATAGGGTTCTAATGCTTCTTAGAACGCGATATCGCATCTCACTTCTATGTTCCATGATAAGATATAATATTCATTGCGAAGTGTCATGTATACCTCGATTTCACTTCACAAGAATGTAAATGCGACACTTCCTTGCTGGGATATATTGTTTGCAGATGTCTACGTATCACAGCAATAGAGTACTAATGATTCTTAAAACGAGATGTCGTATTTCATTTCTATGTTTCGTAATAAGATATAATATTCATTGTGTAATGTTATGTATACCTCGTATTCACTTCAGTGGAATGTAAGTGCGAAATTTCCTTGCTAGGAAATAGCGTTTGCAGATATCTGCGTATCGAAGCAATAGAGTTCTAATGCTTCTAATATCGCGATATCGCATCTCATTTCTATGTTTCATGATAAGATATAATATTCATTGTGCAGTGTTATGTACATCTCGTCTATACTTCAAATGGATGTAAATGCTACAATTTCTTGCTTGGAAATAGCGTTTGCAGATGTCTACGTATCGAAGTAATAGACATCAAATGCTTCATAAATCGCCATATCGCATCTCATTTCTATGTTTCATGATAAGATATAATATTCATTGCGAAGTGTCATGTATTCCTTGTATTCCTTTCAAAAGAATGTAAATGCGACACTTCCTTGCTAGGAAGTAGCGTTTGCAGATGTCTACGTATCGAAGAAATAGTGCTCTAATGCTTCTTAAATCGCCATATTACATCACATTTCTATGTTTCATGATAAGATATAATATACATTGTGGAGTGTTATGTATACCTCGTATTCACTTCAAAAGAATGTAAATGCGACACTTCCTTGCTAGTAAATGGCGTTTGCAGATGTCTACGTATCGAGGCAGTAGAGTTCTAGTGCTTCTTAAATAGCCATATCGCATATCATTTCTATGTTTCATGATAAGATACAATACTCATTGTGCAGTGTTATGTATTTCTCGTCTATACTTCAAATGGATGTAAATGCGAAACTTCCTTGCTAGGAAATAGCGTTTGCAGATGTCTACGTATCGTGTCATTAGGGTTCTAATGCTTCTCAAAACGCGATATCGCATCTCATTTCTATGTTTCATGATAAGATATAATATTCATTGTGGAATGTTATGTATACCTCGTATTCGTTTCAAAAGAATGTAAATGCGACACTTTCTTGCTAGGAAGTAGCGTTTGCAGATGTCTACGTATCGAAGCAATAGATTTCTAATGCTTCTTAAATCGTCATATCGCATCTCATTTCTATGTTTCATGATAAGTTATAATATACATTGCGAAGTGTCACGTTTACCTCGTATTCCTTTCAAAAGAATGTAAATGCGACACTTCCTTGCTAGGAAGTAGCGTTTGCAGATGCCTACGTATCGAAGCAATAGTGTTCTAATGATTCTTATATCGCGATATCGCATCTCATTTCTATGTTTCATGACAATATATAATATTCATTGCGAAGGGTCATGTATACCTCGCATACACTTAAAATGAATGTAAATGCGACACTTCCTTGCTAGGAAATAGCGTTTGCAGATGTCTACGTATCGATGCAATAGATTTCTAAAGCTTGCTAATTCGCGATATCGCATCTCATATCTATGTTTCATGATAATATATAATATTCATTGCGAAGTTTCATGTATACCTCGCATACAATTCAAACGAATGTGAATGAGACAGTTCCGTGCTAGGAAATAGTGTTTGCAGATGTCTACGTGTCGAAGCAATAGTGTTCTAATGCTTCTTAAATCGTCATATCGCATCTCAATTCTATGTTTCATGACAATATATAATATTCATTGCAATGGGTCATGTATACCTCGCATACACTTAAAATGTATGTAAATGCGACACTTCCTTGCTAGGAAATAGCGATTGCAGACGTCTACGTATCACAGCAATAGAGTACTAATGCTTTTTAAAACGAGATGTCGTATTTCATTTCTATGTTTCGTAATAAGATATAATATTCATTGTGTAATGTTATGTATACCTCGTATTCACTTCAGTGGAATGTAAGTGCGACATGTCCATGCTAGGAAATGGCGTTTGCAGATGTCTACGTATCGTAGCAATAGGGTTCTAATGCTTCTTAGAACGCGATATCGCATCTCACTTCTATGTTCCATGATAAGATATAATATTCATTGCGAAGTGTCATGTATACCTCGATTTCACTTCACAAGAATGTAAATGCGACACTTCCTTGCTGGGATATATTGTTTGCAGATGTCTACGCATCACAGCAAAAGAGTACTAATGATTCTTAAAACGAGATGTCGTATTTCATTTCAATGTTTCGTAATAAGATATAATATTCATTGTGTAATGTTAGGTATACCTCGTATTCACTTCAGTGGAATGTAAGTGCGAAATTTCCTTGCTAGGAAATAGCGTTTGCAGATGCCTACGTATCGCAGCAGTAGAGTCCTAATGCTTCTTAGAACGCGATATCGCATCTCACTTCTATGTTTCATGATGAGATATAATATTCACAGTGCAGTGTTATGTAAACCTCTTATTCACGTCGAAAGAATGTAAATGCGACACTTCCCTGCTAGGAAGTAGCGTTTGCAGATGTCTACGTATCGAAGCAGTAGAGTTCTAATGCTTCTTAAATCGCCATATCGCATCTCATTTCTATGTTTCATGATAAGATATAATATTCATTGTGCAGTGTTATGTATATCTCGTCTATTCTTCAAATGGATGTAAATGCGACACTTCCTTGCTAGGAAATAGCGTTTTCAGATTTCTACGTACCGAAGCAATAGAGTTCTGATGCTTCTTAAATCGCGATATCGCATCTCAATTCTATGTTTCATGATAAGATATAATATTCATTGTGAAGTGTCATGTATACTTCGTATTCCTTTCAAAAGAATGTAAATGCGACACTCCCTTGTTAGGAAGTAGCGTTTGCAGATGTCTACGTATCGAAGCAATAGTGTTCTAATTCTTCTTAAATCGCGATATCGCATCTCATCCCTATGTTTCATGATAAGATATAACATTCATTGTGGAGTCTTATGTATACCTCGTACTCGTTTCAAAAGAATGTAAATGCGACACGTCCTTGCTAGGAAGTAGCGTTTGCAGATGCCTACGTATCGAAGCAATAGTGTTCTAATGATTCTTAAATCGCGATATCGCATCTCATTTCTATGTTTCATGACAATATATAATATTCATTGCGATGGGTCATGTATACCTCGCATACACTTAAAATGTATGTAAATGCGACACTTCCTTGCTAGGAAAGAGCGATTGCAGATATCTACGTATCGAAGCAATAGATTTCTAAAGCTTGCTAATTCGCGATATCGCTTCTCATATCTATGTTTCATGATAATATATAATATTCATTGCGAAGTTTCATGTCTACCTCGCATACAATTCAAACGAATGCGATTGCGACAGTTCCTTGCTAGGAAATAGTGTTTGCCGATGTCTACGTGTCGAAGCAATAGTGTTCTAATGCTTCTTAAATCGTCATATCGAATCTCAATCCTATGTTTCATGATAAGATATAATATTCATTGTGAAGTGTCATGTATACCTCGTATTCCTTTCAAAAGAATGTAAATGCGACACTCCCTTGTTAGGAAGTAGCGTTTGCAGATGTCTACGTATCGAACCAATAGTGTTCGAATGCTTCTTAAATCGCGATATCGCATCTCATTTCTATGTTTCATGACAATATATAATATTCATTGCGATGGGTCATGTATACCTCGCATACACTTAAAATGTATGTAAATGCGACACTTCCTTGCTAGGAAATAGCGTTTGCAGATGTCTACGTATCGAAGCAATAGACATCAAATGCTTCATAAATCGCCATATCGCATCTCATTTCTATGTTTCATGATAAGATATAATATTCATTGCGAAGTGTCATGTATACCTTGTATTCCTTTCAAAAGAATGTAAATCCGACACTTCCTTGCTAGGAAGCAGCGTTTGCAGATGTCTACGTATCGAAGAAATAGTGTTCTAATGCTTCTTAAATCGCCATATTACATCACATTTCTATGTTTCATGATAAGATATAATATTCATTGTGGAGTGTTATGTATACCTCGTTTTCACTTCAAAAGAATGTAAATGCGACACTTCCTTGCTAGTAAATGGCGTTTGCAGATGTCTACGTATCGAAGCAGTACAGTTCTTGTGCTTCTTAAATCGCCATATCGCATCTCATTTCAATGTTTCATGATAAGATATAATATTCATTGTGCAGTGTTATGTATATCTCGTCTATACTTCAAATGGATGTAAATGCGACACTTCCTTGCTAGGAAATAGCGTTTTCAGATATCTACGTATCGAAGCAATAGAGTTCTAATGCTTCTTAAATAGCCATATCGCATATCATTTCTGTGTTTCATGATAAGATATAATACTCATTGTGCAGTGTTATGTATATCTCGTCTATACTTCAAATGGATGTAAACGCGACACTTCCTTGCTAGGAAATAGCGTTTGCAGATGTCTACGTATCGTGGCATTAGAGTTCTAATGCTTCTCAAAACGCGATATCGCATCTCATTTCTATGTTTCATGATAAGATATAATATTCATTGTGGAGTCTTATGTATACCTCGTATTCGTTTCAAAAGAATGTAAATGCGACACGTCCTTGCTAGGAAGTAGCGTTTGCAGATGCCTACGTATCGAAGCAATAGTGTTCTAATGATTCTTAAATCGCGATATCGCATCTCATCTCTATGTTTCATGATAAGATATAATATTCCTTGTGCAGTGTTATACATATCTCGTCTATACTTCAAATGGATGTAAATGCTACAATTTTTTGCTAGGAAATAGCGTTTGCAGATGTCTACGTATCGAAGTAATAGACATCAAATGCTTCATTAATCGCCATATCGCATCTCATTTCTATGTTTCATGATAAGATGTAATATTCATTGTGCAGTGCTATGTATATCTCGTCTATACTTCAAATGGATGTAAATGCGACACTTCCTTGCTAGGAAGTTGCGTTTGCAGATGTCTACGTATCGTGGCATTAGAGTTCTAATGCTTCTCAAAACACGATATCGCTACTTATTACTATGCTTCATGGTAATATATAATATTCATTGTGGAGTGTTATGTATACCTCGTATTCACTTCAAAAGAATATAAATGCGACGCTTCCTTGCTAGGAAATAGCGTTTGCAGATGTCTACGTATCGATGCAATAGATTTCTAAAGCTTGCTAATTCGCGATATCGCATCTCATATCTATGTTTCATGATAATATATAATATTCATTGCGAAGTTTCATGTATACCTCGCATACAATTCAAACGAATGTGAATGCGACAGTTCCGTGCTAGGAAATAGTGTTTGCAGATGTCTACGTGTCGAAGCAATAGTGTTCTAATGCTTCTTAAATCGTCATATCGCATCCCAATTCTATGTTTCATGATAAGATATAATATTCATTGTGCAGTATTATGAATACCTCGTATTCAATTCAAAAGAATGTAAACGCGACACTTCCTTGCTTGGTAATATTGTTTGCAGATGTCTACGTGTCGAGGCAATAGTGTTCTAATGCTTCTTAAATCGTCATATCGCATCTCAATTCTATGTTTCATGATAAGATATGATATCCATTGCGAAGTGTCATGTATACCTCGTACTCCTTTCAAAGGAATGTAAAAGCGACACTTCCCTGCTAGGAAATAGCGTTTACAGATGTCTACGTATCGAAGCAGTAGAGTTCTAATGCTTCTTAAATCGCCATATCGCATCTCATTTCTATGTTTCATGATAAGATATAATATTCATTGTGCAGTGTTATGTATATCTCGTCTATACTTCAAATGGATGAAAATGCGACACTTCCTTGCCAGGAAATAGCGATTGCAGATGTCTACGTATCACAGCAATAGAGTACTAATGCTTTTTAAAACGAGATGTCGTATTTCATTTCTATGTTTCGTAATAAGATATAATATTCATTGTGTAATGTTATGTATACCTCGTATTCACTTCAGTGGAATGTAAGTGCGACATGTCCATGCTAGGAAATGGCGTTTGCAGATGTCTACGTATCGTAGCAATAGGGTTCTAATGCTTCTTAGAACGCGATATCGCATCTCACTTCTATGTTCCATGATAAGATATAATATTCATTGCGAAGAGTCATGTATACCTCGATTTCACTTCACAAGAATGTAAATGCGACACTTCCTTGCTGGGAAATATTGTTTGCAGATGTCTACGTATCACAGCAATAGAGTACTAATGATTCTCAAAACGAGATGTCGTATTTCAATTCTATGTTTCGTAATAAGGTATAGTATTCATTGTGTAATGTTAGGTATACCTCGTATTCACTTCAGTGGAATGTAAGTGCGAAATTTCCTTGCTAGGAAATAGCGTTTGCAGATGCCTACGTATCGCAGCAGTAGAGTCCTAATGCTTCTTAGAACGCGATATCGCATCTCACTCCTATGTTTCATGATAAGATATAATATTCACAGTGCAGTGTTATGTAAACCTCTTATTCACGTCAAAAGAATGTAAATGCGACACTTCCCTGCTAGGAAATAGCGTTTGCAGATGTCTACGTATCGAAGCAGTAGAGTTCTAATGCTTCTTAAATCGCCATATCGCATCTCATTTCTATGTTTCATGATAAGATATAATATTCATTGTGCAGTGTCATGTATATCTCGTCTACACACCAAATGGATGTAAATGCGACACTTCCTTGCTAGGAAATAGCGTTTGCAGATGTCTACGTACCGAAGCAATAGAGTTCTAATACTTCTTAAATCGCGATATCGCATCTCACTTCTATGTTTCATGACAATATATAATATTCATTGCAATGGGTCATGTATACCTCGCATACACTTAAAATGTATTTAAATGCGACACTTCCTTGCTAGGAAATAGCGTTTGCAGATGTCTAAGTATCACAGCAATAGAGTACTAATGCTTTTTAAAACGAGATGTCGTATTTCATTTCTATGTTTCGTAATAAGATATAATATTCATTGTGTAATGTTATGTATACCTCGTATTCACTTCAGTGGAATGTAAGTGCGACATGTCCATGCTAGGAAATGGCGTTTGCAGATGTCTACGTATCGTAGCAATAGGGTTCTAATGCTTCTTAGAACGCGATATCGCATCTCACTTCTATGTTCCATGATAAGATATAATATTCATTGCGAAGTGTCATGTATACCTCGATTTCACTTCACAAGAATGTAAATGCGACACTTCCTTGCTGGGATATATTGTTTGCAGATGTCTACGTATCACAGCAATAGAGTACTAATGATTCTTAAAACGAGATGTCGTATTTCATTTCTATGTTTCGTAATAAGATATAATATTCATTGTGTAATGTTATGTATACCTCGTATTCACTTCAGTGGAATGTAAGTGCGAAATTTCCTTGCTAGGAAATAGCGTTTGCAGATATCTGCGTATCGAAGCAATAGAGTTCTAATGCTTCTAATATCGCGATATCGCATCTCATTTCTATGTTTCATGATAAGATATAATATTCATTGTGCAGTGTTATGTACATCTCGTCTATACTTCAAATGGATGTAAATGCTACAATTTCTTGCTTGGAAATAGCGTTTGCAGATGTCTACGTATCGAAGTAATAGACATCAAATGCTTCATAAATCGCCATATCGCATCTCATTTCTATGTTTCATGATAAGATATAATATTCATTGCGAAGTGTCATGTATTCCTTGTATTCCTTTCAAAAGAATGTAAATGCGACACTTCCTTGCTAGGAAGTAGCGTTTGCAGATGTCTACGTATCGAAGAAATAGTGCTCTAATGCTTCTTAAATCGCCATATTACATCACATTTCTATGTTTCATGATAAGATATAATATACATTGTGGAGTGTTATGTATACCTCGTATTCACTTCAAAAGAATGTAAATGCGACACTTCCTTGCTAGTAAATGGCGTTTGCAGATGTCTACGTATCGAGGCAGTAGAGTTCTAGTGCTTCTTAAATAGCCATATCGCATATCATTTCTATGTTTCATGATAAGATACAATACTCATTGTGCAGTGTTATGTATTTCTCGTCTATACTTCAAATGGATGTAAATGCGAAACTTCCTTGCTAGGAAATAGCGTTTGCAGATGTCTACGTATCGTGTCATTAGGGTTCTAATGCTTCTCAAAACGCGATATCGCATCTCATTTCTATGTTTCATGATAAGATATAATATTCATTGTGGAATGTTATGTATACCTCGTATTCGTTTCAAAAGAATGTAAATGCGACACTTTCTTGCTAGGAAGTAGCGTTTGCAGATGTCTACGTATCGAAGCAATAGATTTCTAATGCTTCTTAAATCGTCATATCGCATCTCATTTCTATGTTTCATGATAAGTTATAATATACATTGCGAAGTGTCACGTTTACCTCGTATTCCTTTCAAAAGAATGTAAATGCGACACTTCCTTGCTAGGAAGTAGCGTTTGCAGATGCCTACGTATCGAAGCAATAGTGTTCTAATGATTCTTAAATCGCGATATCGCATCTCATTTCTATGTTTCATGACAATATATAATATTCATTGCGAAGGGTCATGTATACCTCGCATACACTTAAAATGAATGTAAATGCGACACTTCCTTGCTAGGAAATAGCGTTTGCAGATGTCTACGTATCGATGCAATAGATTTCTAAAGCTTGCTAATTCGCGATATCGCATCTCATATCTATGTTTCATGATAATATATAATATTCATTGCGAAGTTTCATGTATACCTCGCATACAATTCAAACGAATGTGAATGAGACAGTTCCGTGCTAGGAAATAGTGTTTGCAGATGTCTACGTGTCGAAGCAATAGTGTTCTAATGCTTCTTAAATCGTCATATCGCATCTCAATTCTATGTTTCATGACAATATATAATATTCATTGCAATGGGTCATGTATACCTCGCATACACTTAAAATGTATGTAAATGCGACACTTCCTTGCTAGGAAATAGCGATTGCAGACGTCTACGTATCACAGCAATAGAGTACTAATGCTTTTTAAAACGAGATGTCGTATTTCATTTCTATGTTTCGTAATAAGATATAATATTCATTGTGTAATGTTATGTATACCTCGTATTCACTTCAGTGGAATGTAAGTGCGACATGTCCATGCTAGGAAATGGCGTTTGCAGATGTCTACGTATCGTAGCAATAGGGTTCTAATGCTTCTTAGAACGCGATATCGCATCTCACTTCTATGTTCCATGATAAGATATAATATTCATTGCGAAGTGTCATGTATACCTCGATTTCACTTCACAAGAATGTAAATGCGACACTTCCTTGCTGGGATATATTGTTTGCAGATGTCTACGTATCACAGCAAAAGAGTACTAATGATTCTTAAAACGAGATGTCGTATTTCATTTCAATGTTTCGTAATAAGATATAATATTCATTGTGTAATGTTAGGTATACCTCGTATTCACTTCAGTGGAATGTAAGTGCGAAATTTCCTTGCTAGGAAATAGCGTTTGCAGATGCCTACGTATCGCAGCAGTAGAGTCCTAATGCTTCTTAGAACGCGATATCGCATCTCACTTCTATGTTTCATGATGAGATATAATATTCACAGTGCAGTGTTATGTAAACCTCTTATTCACGTCGAAAGAATGTAAATGCGACACTTCCCTGCTAGGAAGTAGCGTTTGCAGATGTCTACGTATCGAAGCAGTAGAGTTCTAATGCTTCTTAAATCGCCATATCGCATCTCATTTCTATGTTTCATGATAAGATATAATATTCATTGTGCAGTGTTATGTATATCTCGTCTATTCTTCAAATGGATGTAAATGCGACACTTCCTTGCTAGGAAATAGCGTTTTCAGATTTCTACGTACCGAAGCAATAGAGTTCTGATGCTTCTTAAATCGCGATATCGCATCTCATTTCTATGTTTCATGACAATATATAGTATTCATTGCAATGGGTCATGTATACCTCGCATACACTTAAGATGTATGTAAATGCGACAATTCCTTGCTAGGAAATAGCGTTTGCAGATGTCTACGTATCACAGCAATAGAGTACTAATGCTTTTTAAAACGAGATGTCGTATTTCATTTCTATGCTTCGTAATAAGATATAATATTCATTGTGTAATGTTATTTATACCTCGTATTCACTTCAGTGGAATGTAAGTGCGACATGTCCATGCTAGGAAATGGCGTTTCCAGATGTCTACGTATCGTAGCAATAGGGTTCTAATGCTTCTTAGAACGCGATATCGCATCTCACTTCTATGTTCCATGATAAGATATAATATTCATTGCGAAGTGTCATGTATACCTCGTATTCACTTCAAATGAATGTAAATGCGACACTTCCCTGCTAGGAAGTAGAGTTTGCAGATGTCTACGTATCGAAGCAATAGGGTACTACTGCTTCTCAAAACGCGATGTCGCATCTCACTTCTATGTTTCATGATCAGATATAATATTCATTGCGAGGTGTCATGTATACCTCGTATTCACTTCAAAGGGACGTAAGTGCGACACTTCCTTGCTAGGAAATAGCGTTTCCAGATGACTACGTATCGAAACAATAGGGTTCTAATGATTCTTAAAACGCGATATCGCATCTCACTTCTATGTTTTATGATAAGATATAATATTCATTGCGAAGTGTCATGTATACCTCGTATTCACTTCAAAAGAATGTAGATGCGACACTTGCATGCTAGGAAATAGCGTTTGCAGATGTCTACGTATCGTAGCAGTAGAGTTCTAATGCTTCTTAAAATGAGAAGTCGCATTTCATTTCTATGTTTCGTGATAAGATATAATATTCATTGTGGAGTGTTATGTATACCTCGTATTCACTTCAAAAGATTGTAAATGCGACGCTTCCTTGTTAGGAAATATTGTTTGCAGATGTCTACGTATCGTAAAAGTAGAGTTATAATGCTTCTTAAAACGCGATATCGCATATTTCCTCTATGAGTCTTGATAAGATATAATATTCATTGCGAAGCGTCATGTATACCTCATATTCACTTCAAAAGAATGTAAATGCGAAACTTGCATGCTAGGAAATAGCGTTTGCAGATGTCTACGTATCGTAGCAATAGAGTTCTAATGGTTCTTAAAACGCGATATCGCATCTCACTTCTAAGTTTCATGATAAGATATAATATTCATTGCGAAGTGTCATGTATTCCTCGTATTCACTTCAAAAGATTGTAAATGCGACACTTCCTTGCTAGGAAATATTGTTTGCTGATGTCTACGTATCGTAAGAATAGAGTTATAATGCTTCTTAAAACGCGATATCGCATATTCCATCTATGATTCTTGATAAGATATAATATTCATTGCGAAGTGTCATGTATACCTCGTATTCACTTCAAATGAATGTAAATGCGACACTTCCCTGCTAGGAAGTAGAGTTTGCAGATGTCTACGTATCGAAGCAATAGGGTTCTACTGCTTCTCAAAACGCGATGTCGCATCTCACTTCTATGTTTCATGATCAGATATAATATTCATTGCGAGGTGTCATGTATACCTCGTATTCCCTTCAAAAGAATGTAAATGCGACACTTCCGTGCTAGGAAATAGCCATTGCAGATGTCTACGTATCGTAAGAATGGAGTTCTAATACTTCTTAAAACGAGATATCGCATCTCATTTCTATGTTTCATGATAAGATATAATATCCATTGCGAAGTGTCATGTATACCTCGTATTCACTTCAAAAGAATGTAAATGCGACACTTCCGTGCTAGGAAATAGCCTTTGTAGATGTCTACGTATCGTAGCAATAGAGTTGTAATGCTACTTAAAACGAGATGTCGCATTTCATTTCCATGTTTCGTGATAAGATATATTATTCATTGCGGAGTGTTATGTGTACCTCGTATTCACTTCAAAGGATGTAAATGCGACACTTGCTTGCTTGGAAATAACATTTGCAGATGTCTACCCATCGTAGCAGTAGAGTTCTAACGCTCCTTAAATCGCGATATCGCATCTCACTTCTATGTTTCGAGATAAGATATAATATTCATTGCGAAGTGTCATGTATAACTGGTATTCACTTCAAAAAAATGTAAATGCGACACTTCCTTGCTAGGAAATAGCGTTTCCAGATGACCACGTATCGTAAGAATGGAGTTCTAATACTTCTTAAAACGAGATATCGCATCTCATTTCTATGTTTCATGATAAGATATAATATCCATTGCGAAGTGTCATGCATACCTCGTATTCACTTCAATGGAATGTAAATGCGACACTTCCATGCTAGGAAATAGGGTTTGCAGATGTCTACGTATCGTAGTAAGAGAGTTCTAATACTTCTTAAAACCAGATGTCGCATCTCATTTCTATGTTTCATGATATGATAAAATATCCATTGCGAAGTGTAATGCATACCTCGTATTCACTTCAATGGAATGTAAATGCGACACTTCCATGCTAGGAAATAGCGCTCGCAGGTGTCTTCGTATCGTAGCAATAGGGTTCTAATGCTTCTTAAAACGAGATATCGCATCTCATATCTATGTTTCATGATAAGATATAATATCCATTGCGAAGTGTCATGCATACCTCGTATTCACTTCAATGGAATGTAAATGCGACACTTCCATGCTAGGAAATAGGGTTTGCAGATGTCTACGTATCGTAGTAAGAGAGTTCTAATACTTCTTAAAACGAGATGTCGCATCTCATTTCTATGTTTCATGATATGATAAAATATCCATTGCGAAGTGTAATGCATACCTCGTATTCACTTCAATGGAATGTAAATGCGACACTTCCATGCTAGGAAATAGCGCTCGCAGGTGTCTTCGTATCGTAGCAATAGGGTTCTAATGCTTCTTAGAACGCGATATCGCATCTCACTTCTATGTGTCATGATAAGATATAATATTCATTGCGAAGTGTCATGTATACCTCGTATTCACTTGAAAAGAATGTAAATGCGACACTTCCTTGCTAGGAAATAGCGTTTCCAGATGATCACGTATCGAAAGAATAGAGTTCTAATACTTCTTAAAACGAGATGTAGCATCTCATTTCAATGTTTCATAGTAATATATAATATCCATTGCGAAGTGTTATGTATACCTCGTATTCACTCGAAAAGAATGTAAATGCGACACTTCCATGCTAGGAAATAGCGTTTGCAGATGTCTACGTATCGTAGCAAGAGAGTTCTAATGCTTCTTAAAACGAGATGTCGCATTTCATTTCTATGTTTCGTGATAGGATATAATATTCATTGTGGAGTGTTATGTATACCTCGTATTGACTTCAAAAGAATGTAAATGCGACACTTCCTTGCTAGGAAATATTGTTTGCAGATGTCTACGTATCGTAAAAATAGCGTTCTAATGCTTCCTAAAACGCGATATCGCATCTCACTACTATGTTTCGTGATAAGATATAATATTCATTGTGGAGTGTTATGTATACCTCGTATTCACTTCAAAAGAATGTAAATGCGACACTTCCTTGCTAGGAAATAGCGTTTCCAGATGACCACGTATCGTAAGAATAGAGTTCTTATACTTCTTAAAACGAGATGTAGCATCTCATTTCTATGTTTCATAATAATATATAATATCCATTGCGAAGTGTCATGTATACCTCGTATTCACTTCAAAAGAATGTAAATGCGACACTTCCATGCTAGGAAATAGCGTTTGCAGATGTCTACGTATCGTAGCAAGAGAGTTCTAATGCTTCTTAAAACGAAATGTCGCATTTCATTTCTATGTTTCATGATAAGACATAATATTAATTGCGAAGTGTCATGTATACCTCGTATTCACTTCAACAGAATGTAAATGCGACACTTCCATGCTAGGAAATAGCGTTTGGAGATGTCTACGAATCGTAGCAACATAGCTCTAATGCTTCTTAAAACGAGATGTCGCATCTCACTTCTATGTTTCGAGATAAGATACAATATTCATTGCGAAGTGTCATGTATACCTCGTATTCACTTCAAATGAATGTAAATGCGAAACTTCCATGCTAGCAAATAGCGTTTGCAGATATCTACGTATCGTAGCAATAGAGCTCTAATGATTCTTAAAACGCGATATCACATCCCACTTCTATGTTTCGAGATAAGATATAATATTCATTGTGGAGTGTTATGTATGCCTGGTATTCACTTCAAAAGAATGTAAATGCGACACTTCCGTGCTAGGAAATAGCCTTTGTATATATCTACGTATCGAAGCAATAGAGTTGTAATGCTACTTAAAACGAGATATCGCATTTCATTTCTATGTTTCGTGATAAGATATAATATTCATTGCGGAGTGTTATGTATAACTCGCATTCACTTCAAAAGAATGTAAATAAGACACTTCCATGCTAGGAAATAGCGTCTGCAGATGTGTACGTATCGTAGCAATAGAGTTCTAATGCTTCTTAAAGCGCGATATAGCATCTCACTTCCATGTTTCATGATAACGTATAATATTCATTGCGAAGTGTCATGTATACCTCGTATTCACTTCAAAGGATTGTAAATGCGACGCTTCCTTGCTAGGAAATATTGTTTGCAGATGTCTACGTATCGTAAAAGTAGAGTTATAATGCTTCTTAAAACGCGATATCGCATATTTCCACTATGAGTCTTGATAAGATATAATATTCATTGCGAAGCGTCATGTATACCTCATATTCACTTCAAAAGAATGTAAATGCGACACTTGCATGCTAGGAAATAGCGTTTGCAGATGTCTACGTATCGTACCAATAGAGTTCTAATGGTTCTTGAAACGCGATATCGCATCTCACTTCTAAGTTTCATGATAAGATATAATATTCATTGCGAAGTGTCATGTATTCCTCGTATTCACTTCAAAAGATTGTAAATGCGACACTTCCTTGCTAGGAAATATTGTTTGCTGATGTCTACGTATCGTAAAAATAGAGTTATAATGCTTCTTATAACGCGATATCGCATCTCACTTCTATGTTTTATGATAAGATATAATATTCATTGCGAATTGTCATGTATACCTCGTATTCACTTCAGAAAAATGTAGATGCGACACTTGCATGCTAGGAAATAGCGTTTGCAGATGTCTACGTATCGTAGCAATAGAGTTCTAATGCTTCTCAAAACGCAATATAGCACCACATTCCTATGTATCATGATAAGATATAATATTCATTGCGAAGTGTCATGTATACCTCGTACTCACTTCAAATGAATGTAAACGCGACACTTCCATGCTAAGAAATAGCGTTTGCAGATGTCTACGTATCGTAGCAATAGGGTTCTAATGCTTCTTAAAACGCGATACCGAATCTCACTGCTATGTTTCATGATAAGATATAATATTCATTGCGAAGTGTCATGTATAACTCGCATTCACTTCAAAAGAATGTAAATAAGACACTTCCATGCTAGGAAATAGCGTCTGCAGATGTGTACGTATCGTAGCAATAGAGTTCTAATGCTTCTTAAAGCGCGATATAGCATCTCACTTCCATGTTTCATGATAACGTATAATATTCATTGCGAAGTGTCATGTATACCTCGTATTCACTTCAAATGAATGTAAATGCGACACTTCCCTGCTAGGAAGTAGAGTTTGCAGATGTCTACGTATCGAAGCAATAGGGTACTACTGCTTCTCAAAACGCGATGTCGCATCTCACTTCTATGTTTCATGATCAGATATAATATTCATTGCGAGGTGTCATGTATACCTCGTATTCACTTCAGAGGGACGTAAGTGCGACACTTCCTTGCTAGGAAATAGCGTTTCCAGATGACTACGTATCGAAACAATAGGGTTCTAATGATTCTTAAAACGCGATATCGCATCTCACTTCTATGTTTTATGATAAGATATAATATTCATTGCGAAGTGTCATGTATACCTCGTATTCACTTCAAAAGAATGTAGATGCGACACTTGCATGCTAGGAAATAGCGTTTGCAGATGTCTACGTATCGTAGCAGTAGAGTTCTAATGCTTCTTAAAATGAGAAGTCGCATTTCATTTCTATGTTTCGTGATAAGATATAATATTCATTGTGGAGTGTTATGTATACCTCGTATTCACTTCAATGGAATGTAAATGCGACACTTCCATGCTAGGAAATAGCGCTCGCAGGTGTCTTCGTATCGTAGCAATAGGGTTCTAATGCTTCTTAAAACGAGATATCGCATCTCATATCTATGTTTCATGATAAGATATAATATCCATTGCGAAGTGTCATGCATACCTCGTATTCACTTCAATGGAATGTAAATGCGACACTTCCATGCTAGGAAATAGGGTTTGCAGATGTCTACGTATCGTAGTAAGAGAGTTCTAATACTTCTTAAAACGAGATGTCGCATCTGATTTCTATGTTTCATGATATGATAAAATATCCATTGCGAAGTGTAATGCATACCTCGTATTCACTTCAATGGAATGTAAATGCGACACTTCCATGCTAGGAAATAGCGCTCGCAGGTGTCTTCGTATCGTAGCAATAGGGTTCTAATGCTTCTTAGAACGCGATATCGCATCTCACTTCTATGTGTCATGATAAGATATAATATTCATTGCGAAGTGTCATGTATACCTCGTATTCACTTGAAAAGAATGTAAATGCGACACTTCCTTGCTAGGAAATAGCGTTTCCAGATGATCACGTATCGAAAGAATAGAGTTCTAATACTTCTTAAAACGAGATGTAGCATCTCATTTCAATGTTTCATAGTAATATATAATATCCATTGCGAAGTGTTATGTATACCTCGTATTCACTCGAAAAGAATGTAAATGCGACACTTCCATGCTAGGAAATAGCGTTTGCAGATGTCTACGTATCGTAGCAAGAGAGTTCTAATGCTTCTTAAAACGAGATGTCGCATTTCATTTCTATGTTTCGTGATAGGATATAATATTCATTGTGGAGTGTTATGTATACCTCGTATTGACTTCAAAAGAATGTAAATGCGACACTTCCTTGCTAGGAAATATTGTTTGCAGATGTCTACGTATCGTAAAAATAGCGTTCTAATGCTTCCTAAAACGCGATATCGCATCTCACTACTATGTTTCGTGATAAGATATAATATTCATTGTGGAGTGTTATGTATACCTCGTATTCACTTCAAAAGAATGTAAATGCGACACTTCCTTGCTAGGAAATAGCGTTTCCAGATGACCACGTATCGTAAGAATAGAGTTCTTATACTTCTTAAAACGAGATGTAGCATCTCATTTCTATGTTTCATAATAATATATAATATCCATTGCGAAGTGTCATGTATACCTCGTATTCACTTCAAAAGAATGTAAATGCGACACTTCCATGCTAGGAAATAGCGTTTGCAGATGTCTACGTATCGTAGCAAGAGAGTTCTAATGCTTCTTAAAACGAAATGTCGCATTTCATTTCTATGTTTCATGATAAGACATAATATTAATTGCGAAGTGTCATGTATACCTCGTATTCACTTCAACAGAATGTAAATGCGACACTTCCATGCTAGGAAATAGCGTTTGGAGATGTCTACGAATCGTAGCAACATAGCTCTAATGCTTCTTAAAACGAGATGTCGCATCTCACTTCTATGTTTCGAGATAAGGTACAATATTCATTGCGAAGTGTCATGTATACCTCGTATTCACTTCAAATGAATGTAAATGCGAAACTTCCATGCTAGCAAATAGCGTTTGCAGATATCTACGTATCGTAGCAATAGAGCTCTAATGATTCTTAAAACGCGATATCACATCCCACTTCTATATTTCGAGATAAGATATAATATTCATTGTGGAGTGTTATGTATGCCTGGTATTCACTTCAAAAGAATGTAAATGCGACACTTCCGTGCTAGGAAATAGCCTTTGTATATATCTACGTATCGAAGCAATAGAGTTGTAATGCTACTTAAAACGAGATATCGCATTTCATTTCTATGTTTCGTGATAAGATATAATATTCATTGCGGAGTGTTATGTATACCTCGTATTCACTTCAAAGGATGTAAATGCGACACTTGCTTGCTTGGAAATAACATTTGCAGATGTCTACCCATCGTAGCAATAGAGTTCTAACGCTCCTTAAATCGCGATATCGCATCTCACTTCTATGTTTCGAGATAAGATATAATATTCATTGCGAAGTGTCATGTATACCTGGTATTCACTTAAAAAAAATGTAAATGCGATACTTCCTTGCTAGGAAATAGCGTTTCCAGATGACCACGTATCGTAAGAATGGAGTTCTAATACTTCTTAAAACGAGATATCGCATCTCATTTCTATGTTTCATGATAAGATATAATATTCATTGCGAATTGTCATGCATACCTCGTATTCACTTCAATGGAATGTAAATGCGACACTTCCGTGCTAGGAAATAGGGTTTGCAGATGTCTATGTATCGTAGTAAGAGAGTTCTAATACTTCTTAAAACGAGATGTCGCATCTCATTTCTATGTTTCATGATATGATAAAATATCCATTGCGAAGTGTAATGCATACCTCGTATTCACTTCAATGGAATGTAAATGCGACACTTCCATGCTAGGAAATAGCGCTCGCATGTGTCTTCGTATCGTAGCAATAGGGTTCTAATGATTCTTAGAACGCGATATCGCATCTCACTTCTATGTTTCATGATAAGATATAATATTCATTGCGAAGTGTCATGTATACCTCGTATTCACTTCAAAAGAATGTAAATGCGACACTTCCTTGCTAGGAAATAGCGTTTCCAGATGATCACGTATCGAAAGAATAGAGTTCTAATACTTCTTAAAACGAGATGTAGCACCTCATTTCAATGTTTCATAGTAATATATAATATCCATTGCGAAGTGTCATGTATACCTCGTATTCACTCCAAAAGAATGTAAATGCGACACTTCCATGCTAGGAAATAGCGTTTGCAGATGTCTACGTATCGTAGCAAGAGAGTTCTAATGCTTCTTAAAACGAGATGTCGCATTTCATTTCTATGTTTCATGATAAGACATAATATTCATTGCGAAGTGTCATGTATACCTCGTATTCACTTCAACAGAATGTAAATGCGACAATTCCATGCTAGGAAATAGCGTTTGCAGATGTCTACGAATCGTAGCAACAGAGCTCTAATGCTTCTTAAAACGAGATGTCGCATTTCACTTGTATGTTTCGAGATAAGATATAATATTCATTGCGAAGTGTCATGTATACCTCGTATTCACTTCAAATGAATGTAAATGCGAAACTTCCATGCTAGCAAATAGCGTTTGCAGATGTCTACGTATCGTAGCAATAGAGCTCTAATGCTTCTTAAAACGCGATATCACATCTCACTTCTATGTTTCGAGATAAGATATATTATTCATTGCGGAGTGTTATGTATACCTCGTATTCACTTCAAAGGATGTAAATGCGACACTTGCTTGCTTGGAAATAACATTTGCAGATGTCTACCCATCGTAGCAGTAGAGTTCTAACGCTCCTTAAATCGCGATATCGCATCTCACTTCTATGTTTCGAGATAAGATATAATATTCATTGCGAAGTGTCATGTATACCTGGTATTCACTTCAAAAAAATGTAAATGCGACACTTCCTTGCTAGGAAATAGCGTTTCCAGATGACCACGTATCGTAAGAATGGAGTTCTAATACTTCTTAAAACGAGATATCGCATCTCATTTCTATGTTTCATGATAAGATATAATATCCATTGCGAAGTGTCATGCATACCTCGTATTCACTTCAATGGAATGTAAATGCGACACTTCCATGCTAGGAAATAGCGCTCGCAGGTGTCTTCGTATCGTAGCAATAGGGTTCTAATGCTTCTTAGAACGCGATATCGCATCTCACTTCTATGTATTCATGATAAGATATAATATTCATTGCGAAGTGTCATGTATACCTCGTATTCACTTCAAAAGAATGTAAATGCGACACTTCCTTGCTAGGAAATAGCGTTTCCAGATGATTACGTATCGAAAGAATAGAGTTCTAATACTTCTTAAAACGAGATGTAGCATCTCATTTCAATGTTTCATAGTAATATATAATATCCACCGCGAAGTGTCATGTATACCTCGTATTCACTCGAAAAGAATGTAAATGCGACACTTCCATGCTAGGAAATAGCGATTGCAGATGTCTACGAATCGTAGCTACAGAGTTCTAATGCTTCTTAAAACTAGATGTCGCATCTCACTTCTATGTTTCGAGATAAGATATAATATTCATTGCGAAGTGTCATGTATACCTCGTATTCACTCCAAACGACTGTAAATGCGAAACTTCCATGCTAGCAAATAGCGTTTGCAGATGTCTACGTATCGTAGCAATACAGCTCTAATGCTTCTTAAAACGCGATATCAAATCTCACTTCTACGTTTCGAGATAAGATATAATACTCATTGTGGAGTGTTATGTATACCTCGTAGTCACTTCAAAAGAATGTAAATGCGACACTTTCTTGCTAGGAAATATTGTTTGCAGATTTCTACGTATCGTCGCAATAGAGCTCTAATGCTTCTCAAAACGCGAAATCGCAACTCAATCCTATGTTTCATGAGAAGATATAATATTAATTGCGAAGTGTCATGTATATCTCGTATTCACTTCAATGGAATGTAAATGCGACACTTCCATGCTAGGAAATAGGGTTTGCAGATGTCTACGTATCGTAGTAAGAGTGTTCTAATGCTTCTTACAACGAGATGTCGCATTTCATTTCTATGTTTCGTGATAGGATATAATATTCATTGTGGAGTGTTATGTATACCTCGTATTCACTTCAAAAGAATGTGAATGCGACACTTCCTTGCTAGGAAATAGCGTTTCCAGATGACCACGTATCGTAAGAATGGAGTTCTAATACTTCTTAAAACGAGATATCGCATCTCATTTCTATGTTTCATGATAAGATATAATATCCATTGCGAAGTGTCATGTATACCTCGTATGGACTTCAAAAGAATGTAAATGCGACACTTTCTTGCTAGGAAATATTGTTTGCAGATTTCTACGTATCGTCGCAATAGAGCTCTAATGCTTCTCAAAACGCGAAATCGCAACACAATCCTATGTTTCATGAGAAGATATAATATTAATTGCGAAGTGTCATGTATATCTCGTATTCACTTCAAAAGAATGTAAACGCTAAACTTCCATGCTAGGAAATAGCGTTTGCAGATGTCTACGTATCCTAGCAATAGAGTTCTAATGCTTCTCAAAACGCTATATCGCAACTCATTCCTATGTTTCATGATAAGATATAATATTCATTGCGAAGTGTCATGTATACCTCGATTTCACTTCACAAGAATGTAATTGCGACACTTCCTTGCTAGGAAATATTGTTTGCAGATGTCGACGTATCACAACAATAGAGTACTAATGCTTCTTAGAACGAGATGTCGTATCTAATGTCTATGTTTCATAATAAGATATAATATTCATTGTGTAATGTTATGTATACCTCGTATTCACTTCAATGGAATGTAAGTGCGACATTTCCTTGCTAGGAAATAGAGGTTGCAGATGTCTACGTATATTAGCAATAGAGTTCTAATGCTTCTCAAAACGCGATATAGCACCTCATTCCTATGTTTCATGATAAGATATAATATTCATTGCGAAGTGTCATGTATATCTCGTATTCACTTCAAAAGTATGTAAATGCGACACTTCCATGCTAGGAAATAGCGTTTGCAGATGTCTAGGCATCGTAGCAATAGAGTTCTAGCGCTTCGTAAATCGCGATATCGCATCTCACTTCTATGTTTCGTAATAACATGTAATATTCATTGTGGAGTGTTCTGCATACCTCGTATATACTTCAAAAGGATGTAAGTGCGACACTTCCTAGCTAGGAAATATTGTTTGCAGATGTCTACGTATCGTAGCAATAAAGTTCTAGTGCTTCTTAAATCACGATATCGCATCTCAATTCTATGTTTCGTGATAAGGTATAATATTCATTGCGAAGTGTCATGTATACATCGTATTCACTTCAAAAGAATGTAAATGCGACACTTTCTTGCTAGGAAATATTGTTTGCAGATGTCTACGTATCGTCGGAATAGAGCTCTAATGCCTCTCAAAACGCGAAATCGCAACTCATTCCTATGTTTCATGATAAGATATAATATTAATTGCGAAGTGTCATGTAGATCTCGTATTCACTTCAAAAGAATGTAAATGCGAAACTTCCATGCTAGGAAATAGCGTTTGTAGATGTCTACGTATCCTAGCAATAGAGTTCTAATGCTTCTCAAAACGCGATACCGCAACTCATTCCTATGTTTCATGAGATGATATAATATTCATTGCGAAGTGTCATGTATACCTCGTATTGACTTCAAAAGAATGTAAGTGCGACACTTCCATGCTAGGAAGTAGCGTTTGCAGATGTCTACGTATCGTAGCAATAGGGTTCTAATGCTTCTTAAAACGCGATATCGCATCTCATTTCTATCTTTCATGATAAGATATAATATTTATTGCGAAGTGTCATGTATACCTCGTATTCACTTCAAAAGAATGTAAATGCGACACTTCCATGCTAGGAAATAGCGTTTGCAGATGCCTACGTATCGTAGCAAGAGAGTTCTAGTGCTTCTTAAAACGAGATGTCGCATCTCACTTCTATGTTTCGAGATAAGATATAATATTCATTGCGTAGTGTCATGTATACCTCGTATTCACTTCAAATGAATGTAAATGCGAAACTTCCATTCTAGCAAATAGCGTTTGCAGATGTCTACGTATCGTAGCAATAGAGCTCTAATGCTTCTTAAAACGCGATATCACATCTCACTTCTATGTTTCGAGATAAGATATAATATTCATTGCGAAGTGTCATGTATACATCGTATTCACTTCAAAAGAATGTAAATGCGACACTTTCTTGCTAGGAAATATTGTTTGCAAATTTCTACGTATCGTCGCAATAGAGCTCTAATGCTTCTCAAAACGCGAAATCGCAACTCAATCCTATGTTTCATGAGAAGATATAATATTAATTGCGAAGTGTCATGTATATCTCGTATTCACTTCAAAAGAATGTAAATGCTAAACTTCCATACTAGGAAATAGCGTTTGCAGATGTCTACGTATCCTAGCAATAGAGTTCTAATGCTTCTCAAAACGCGATATCGCATCTCATTCCTATGTTTCATGATAAGATATAATATTCATTGCGAAGTGTCATGTATACCTCGATTTCACTTCACAAGAATGTAATTGCGACACTTCCTTGCTAGGAAATATTGTTTGCAGATGTCGACGTATCACAACAATAGAGTACTAATGCTTCTTAGAACGAGATGTCGTATCTAATGTCTATGTTTCATAATAAGATATAATATTCATTGTGTAATGTTATGTATACCTCGTATTCACTTCAATGGAATGTAAGTGCGACATTTCCTTGCTAGGAAATAGCGCTCGCAGGTGTCTTCGTATCGTAGCAATAGGGTTCTAATGCTTCTTAAAACGAGATATCGCATCTCATATCTATGTTTCATGATAAGATATAATATCCATTGCGAAGTGTCATGCATACCTCGTATTCACTTCAATGGAATGTAAATGCGACACTTCCATGCTAGGAAATAGGGTTTGCAGATGTCTACGTATCGTAGTAAGAGAGTTCTAATACTTCTTAAAACGAGATGTCGCATCTCATTTCTATGTTTCATGATATGATAAAATATCCATTGCGAAGTGTAATGCATACCTCGTATTCACTTCAATGGAATGTAAATGCGACACTTCCATGCTAGGAAATAGCGCTCGCAGGTGTCTTCGTATCGTAGCAATAGGGTTCTAATGCTTCTTAGAACGCGATATCGCATCTCACTTCTATGTGTCATGATAAGATATAATATTCATTGCGAAGTGTCATGTATACCTCGTATTCACTTGAAAAGAATGTAAATGCGACACTTCCTTGCTAGGAAATAGCGTTTCCAGATGATCACGTATCGAAAGAATAGAGTTCTAATACTTCTTAAAACGAGATGTAGCATCTCATTTCAATGTTTCATAGTAATATATAATATCCATTGCGAAGTGTTATGTATACCTCGTATTCACTCGAAAAGAATGTAAATGCGACACTTCCATGCTAGGAAATAGCGTTTGCAGATGTCTACGTATCGTAGCAAGAGAGTTCTAATGCTTCTTAAAACGAGATGTCGCATTTCATTTCTATGTTTCGTGATAGGATATAATATTCATTGTGGAGCGTTATGTATACCTCGTATTGACTTCAAAAGAATGTAAATGCGACACTTCCTTGCTAGGAAATATTGTTTGCAGATGTCTACGTATCGTAAAAATAGCGTTCTAATGCTTCCTAAAACGCGATATCGCATCTCACTACTATGTTTCGTGATAAGATATAATATTCATTGTGGAGTGTTATGTATACCTCGTATTCACTTCAAAAGAATGTAAATGCGACACTTCCTTGCTAGGAAATAGCGTTTCCAGATGACCACGTATCGTAAGAATAGAGTTCTTATACTTCTTAAAACGAGATGTAGCATCTCATTTCTATGTTTCATAATAATATATAATATCCATTGCGAAGTGTCATGTATACCTCGTATTCACTTCAAAAGAATGTAAATGCGACACTTCCATGCTAGGAAATAGCGTTTGCAGATGTCTACGTATCGTAGCAAGAGAGTTCTAATGCTTCTTAAAACGAAATGTCGCATTTCATTTCTATGTTTCATGATAAGACATAATATTAATTGCGAAGTGTCATGTATACCTCGTATTCACTTCAACAGAATGTAAATGCGACACTTCCATGCTAGGAAATAGCGTTTGGAGATGTCTACGAATCGTAGCAACATAGCTCTAATGCTTCTTAAAACGAGATGTCGCATCTCACTTCTATGTTTCGAGATAAGATACAATATTCATTGCGAAGTGTCATGTATACCTCGTATTCACTTCAAATGAATGTAAATGCGAAACTTCCATGCTAGCAAATAGCGTTTGCAGATATCTAAATATCGTAGCAATAGAGCTCTAATGATTCTTAAAACGCGATATCACATCCCACTTCTATGTTTCGAGATAAGATATAATATTCATTGTGGAGTGTTATGTATGCCTGGTATTCACTTCAAAAGAATGTAAATGCGACACTTCCGTGCTAGGAAATAGCCTTTGTATATATCTACGTATCGAAGCAATAGAGTTGTAATGCTACTTAAAACGAGATATCGCATTTCATTTCTATGTTTCGTGATAAGATATAATATTCATTGCGGAGTGTTATGTATAACTCGCATTCACTTCAAAAGAATGTAAATAAGACACTTCCATGCTAGGAAATAGCGTCTGCAGATGTGTACGTATCGTAGCAATAGAGTTCTAATGCTTCTTAAAGCGCGATATAGCATCTCACTTCCATGTTTCATGATAACGTATAATATTCATTGCGAAGTGTCATGTATACCTCGTATTCACTTCAAAAGATTGTAAATGCGACGCTTCCTTGCTAGGAAATATTGTTTGCAGATGTCTACGTATCGTAAAAGTAGAGTTATAATGCTTCTTAAAACGAGATATCGCATATTTCCACTATGAGTCTTGATAAGATATAATATTCATTGCGAAGCGTCATGTATACCTCATATTCACTTCAAAAGAATGTAAATGCGACACTTGCATGCTAGGAAATAGCGTTTGCAGATGTCTACGTATCGTACCAATAGAGTTCTAATGGTTCTTGAAACGCGATATCGCATCTCACTTCTAAGTTTCATGATAAGATATAATATTCATTGCGAAGTGTCATGTATTCCTCGTATTCACTTCAAAAGATTGTAAATGCGACACTTCCTTGCTAGGAAATATTGTTTGCTGATGTCTACGTATCGTAAAAATAGAGTTATAATGCTTCTTATAACGCGATATCGCATCTCACTTCTATGTTTTATGATAAGATATAATATTCATTGCGAATTGTCATGTATACCTCGTATTCACTTCAGAAAAATGTAGATGCGACACTTGCATGCTAGGAAATAGCGTTTGCAGATGTCTACGTATCGTAGCAATAGAGTTCTAATGCTTCTCAAAACGCAATATAGCACCACATTCCTATGTATCATGATAAGATATAATATTCATTGCGAAGTGTCATGTATACCTCGTACTCACTTCAAATGAATGTAAACGCGACACTTCCATGCTAAGAAATAGCGTTTGCAGATGTCTACGTATCGTAGCAATAGGGTTCTAATGCTTCTTAAAACGCGATACCGAATCTCACTGCTATGTTTCATGATAAGATATAATATTCATTGCGAAGTGTCATGTATAACTCGCATTCACTTCAAAAGAATGTAAATAAGACACTTCCATGCTAGGAAATAGCGTCTGCAGATGTGTACGTATCGTAGCAATAGAGTTCTAATGCTTCTTAAAGCGCGATATAGCATCTCACTTCCATGTTTCATGATAACGTATAATATTCATTGCGAAGTGTCATGTATACCTCGTATTCACTTCAAATGAATGTAAATGCGACACTTCCCTGCTAGGAAGTAGAGTTTGCAGATGTCTACGTATCGAAGCAATAGGGTACTACTGCTTCTCAAAACGCGATGTCGCATCTCACTTCTATGTTTCATGATCAGATATAATATTCATTGCGAGGTGTCATGTATACCTCGTATTCACTTCAGAGGGACGTAAGTGCGACACTTCCTTGCTAGGAAATAGCGTTTCCAGATGACTACGTATCGAAACAATAGGGTTCTAATGATTCTTAAAACGCGATATCGCATCTCACTTCTATGTTTTATGATAAGATATAATATTCATTGCGAAGTGTCATGTATACCTCGTATTCACTTCAAAAGAATGTAGATGCGACACTTGCATGCTAGGAAATAGCGTTTGCAGATGTCTACGTATCGTAGCAGTAGAGTTCTAATGCTTCTTAAAATGAGAAGTCGCATTTCATTTCTATGTTTCGTGATAAGATATAATATTCATTGTGGAGTGTTATGTATACCTCGTATTCACTTCAATGGAATGTAAATGCGACACTTCCATGCTAGGAAATAGCGCTCGCAGGTGTCTTCGTATCGTAGCAATAGGGTTCTAATGCTTCTTAAAACGAGATATCGCATCTCATATCTATGTTTCATGATAAGATATAATATCCATTGCGAAGTGTCATGCATACCTCGTATTCACTTCAATGGAATGTAAATGCGACACTTCCATGCTAGGAAATAGGGTTTGCAGATGTCTACGTATCGTAGTAAGAGAGTTCTAATACTTCTTAAAACGAGATGTCGCATCTGATTTCTATGTTTCATGATATGATAAAATATCCATTGCGAAGTGTAATGCATACCTCGTATTCACTTCAATGGAATGTAAATGCGACACTTCCATGCTAGGAAATAGCGCTCGCAGGTGTCTTCGTATCGTAGCAATAGGGTTCTAATGCTTCTTAGAACGCGATATCGCATCTCACTTCTATGTGTCATGATAAGATATAATATTCATTGCGAAGTGTCATGTATACCTCGTATTCACTTGAAAAGAATGTAAATGCGACACTTCCTTGCTAGGAAATAGCGTTTCCAGATGATCACGTATCGAAAGAATAGAGTTCTAATACTTCTTAAAACGAGATGTAGCATCTCATTTCAATGTTTCATAGTAATATATAATATCCATTGCGAAGTGTTATGTATACCTCGTATTCACTCGAAAAGAATGTAAATGCGACACTTCCATGCTAGGAAATAGCGTTTGCAGATGTCTACGTATCGTAGCAAGAGAGTTCTAATGCTTCTTAAAACGAGATGTCGCATTTCATTTCTATGTTTCGTGATAGGATATAATATTCATTGTGGAGTGTTATGTATACCTCGTATTGACTTCAAGAGAATGTAAATGCGACACTTCCTTGCTAGGAAATATTGTTTGCAGATGTCTACGTATCGTAAAAATAGCGTTCTAATGCTTCCTAAAACGCGATATCGCATCTCACTACTATGTTTCGTGATAAGATATAATATTCATTGTGGAGTGTTATGTATACCTCGTATTCACTTCAAAAGAATGTAAATGCGACACTTCCTTGCTAGGAAATAGCGTTTCCAGATGACCACGTATCGTAAGAATAGAGTTCTTATACTTCTTAAAACGAGATGTAGCATCTCATTTCTATGTTTCATAATAATATATAATATCCATTGCGAAGTGTCATGTATACCTCGTATTCACTTCAAAAGAATGTAAATGCGACACTTCCATGCTAGGAAATAGCGTTTGCAGATGTCTACGTATCGTAGCAAGAGAGTTCTAATGCTTCTTAAAACGAAATGTCGCATTTCATTTCTATGTTTCATGATAAGACATAATATTAATTGCGAAGTGTCATGTATACCTCGTATTCACTTCAACAGAATGTAAATGCGACACTTCCATGCTAGGAAATAGCGTTTGCAGATGTCTACGTATCGTAGCAAGAGAGTTCTAATGCTTCTTAAAACGAGATGTCGCATTTCATTTCTATGTTTCATGATAAGACATAATATTCATTGCGAAGTGTCATGTATACCTCGTATTCACTTCAACAGAATGTAAATGCGACAATTCCATGCTAGGAAATAGCGTTTGCAGATGTCTACGAATCGTAGCAACAGAGCTCTAATGCTTCTTAAAACGAGATGTCGCATTTCACTTGTATGTTTCGAGATAAGATATAATATTCATTGCGAAGTGTCATGTATACCTCGCATTCACTTCAAATGAATGTAAATGCGAAACTTCCATGCTAGCAAATAGCGTTTGCAGATGTCTACGTATCGTAGCAATAGAGCTCTAATGCTTCTTAAAACGCGATATCACATCTCACTTCTATGTTTCGAGATAAGATATATTATTCATTGCGGAGTGTTATGTATACCTCGTATTCACTTCAAAGGATGTAAATGCGACACTTGCTTGCTTGGAAATAACATTTGCAGATGTCTACCCATCGTAGCAGTAGAGTTCTAACGCTCCTTAAATCGCGATATCGCATCTCACTTCTATGTTTCGAGATAAGATATAATATTCATTGTGGAGTGTTATGTATACCTCGTATTCACTTCAATAGAATGTAAATGCGACACTTCCGTGCTAGGAAATAGCCTTTGCAGATGTCTACGTATCGTAGCAATAGAGTTGTAATGCTGCTTAAAACGAGATGTCGCATTTCATTTCTATGTTTCGTGATAAAATATAATATTCATTGTGGAGTGTTATGTATACCTCGTATTCACTTCAAAGGATGTAAATGCGACACTCGCTTGCTTGGAAATAACATTTGCAGATGTCTACCCATCGTAGCAATAGAGTTCTAACGCTCCTTAAATCGCGATATCGCATCTCACTTCTATGTTTCGGGATAAGATATAATATTCATTGCGAAGTGTCATGTATACCTGGTATTCACTTCAAAAGAATGTGAATGCGACACTTACTTGCTAGGAAATAGCGTTTCCAGATGACCACGTATCGTAAGAATGGATTTCTAATACTTCTTAAAACGAGATTTCGCATCTCATTTCTATGTTTCATGATAAGATATAATATCCATTGCGAAGTGTCATGCATACCTCGTATTCACTTCAATGGAATGTAAGTGCGACACTTCCATGCTAGGAAATAGGGTTTGCAGATGTCTACGTATCGTAGTAAGAGAGTTCTAATGCTTCTTACAACGAGATGTCGCATTTCATTTCTATGTTTCGTGATAGGATATAATATTCATTGTGGAGTGTTATGTATACCTCGTATTCACTTCAAAAGAGTGTAAATGCGACACTTCCTTGCTAGGAAATATTGTTTGCAGATGTCTACGTATCGTAAAAATAGAGTTCTAATGCTTCATAAATCGCGATATCGCATCACATTTCTGGGTTTCAAGATAAGTTATAATATTCATTGCGAAGTATTATGTATACCTCGACTACACTTCCAAAGATACTACCCAGTAATTTTCGGCGTGTTGCGTAGTTTCCCGTAGCCCTTGTTAGTTAAACCCACGTCGAGACCATAAATAAACATGCCGTGACTTCAGTATCTCGCGACCTGAGTGTGTGTACTTGGCTAGGCGTAGTCGAGAGGAGGAGCATTTCGAAGTTTCAAGGGTTGTTCCGTCCCAGGGTTCCCGGGGTCGTGTAGTCTATCCCCTTTGCTACTTTCTGAGCAGCTGGCGCCCAAGAGAAGTTGTACGTGAGCGGATACCTTGGAACGATAGATCGCTTTAGGTTAAAATACGTTTTACACCTTAAAGCATTTAGATAATTAACCCCTTCGAGCTTCCCTGACTTACTATATATAGGTTTCCGTCACAACTAATAGGAACCATCACTTTGCATAGATATATAGAACACACATAGTTTTAAACGTAGAACTGAGAATTTGAGAACTTACTTTGAAACGTTAGTAGTGAGAAATTCCATCGGATTTCATAGAAATTCAGAACTTACTTGCTATGAGACATAGGCAGATAAGGGCCATCGCGTTGCTTAGAACTTTAGAACTTGCTTACTTCAACAAAGATTTCTATTGGCTTCGTCCGTTCTTTTAGAAGAGTTTTTGATAACCCACATGCTTTTCACGCTTCTGATATCTTTGAAAGTTCGCGAGATGTAATCGTTTAAGTTTTAAAATGATTACTTAGTGTGGATTATTATTTAGTAACTCGCTCATAAACGAGTCTGCATAGGATTTAATCCATAAGTTTTTAAGCCTGGAATTTATGCAGTTATTTGTTATTCACTTATTGCTCAAACGACAAAGATTCTGACCACTTCAAAATGGTTGACTTTCATCAATTTTCTTAAAAATTGAAATACTGCCCAACTGCTTGCATTAAAGACTGTAATTAAAGCTTTCGAAACATTTTACCTCTTATAGATGAATTCTGGAATTGAAATTGAATGTTTGACTTTTCTAGCTCCTGTTTAGACATCTTTCTATTGGAATGTTCAAGTATTTTTCATATTCGTAATTATTAAAAATGTTTTACTTGATTCTTTTATTTAATATTTAGAATTTTCTGAGAAATATTTTTTATCGTAATGAACTATATAATTGCAATTATAATTCTTTATGAAGTAATAATAACAGAAAGGTATGTATCCATTCTTGTAGTTTTGTAAAGAGTATTTAATCTTACTATCTAAAATGAAACATTGAGATCTGTTTACAATCTAATGGAATTTAATTACCTTTTGATTCAAATTCACAATGATAATCTTCCATAGTTCAACAATTTTGTGAGCTGTCCTCAGGAATCCGCAGCTCTGTACTTATAAAATGAACGACACAAAGAACAGCCTAACCAAACGTATTCGAACCGATTTTTCAATACTAATCTTATCATGTTTAACATATGCTGCAAACTATTGAAATGCCCTTCGAAAAGTGTTTATTCACAGTGAAGTAAACGGTAAGTATTACGCCTTCCACCACTGTTTACAATACGTATGTTTCATTTACTATCAAAACCGTGAGTATTATCGCCTTTCTTTACTTTTTGTAACCTTCAATGCCTTCATGTTACAGATCGTTAAACTTGCATTAAAATGCTCTATCGTATTACGGAAGAATGGACATACCAATTCATTTTAAAAAATGAAGGTAACCTTCATATGTCCAACATAACTCCACTTACAAAAAAACTATTTTCATCAACGGATGGCCCCTTTGTACTGTGCAATTTTATATTAGCAAAAACTTCTATGAAACTTATAGTTTCGTGGATATCTGAGGTGCTAATTATTACTGCCCCACCCTGTATATTGTTATGGATGTGTCCAACAAGGCAACGATGAACAGAGTTAAATTTAATATTATGATGTTTATTATTTTACTTATAGTATATTTGTTTTTCTGGAATTTTGCCAGAAAACAATGTTTACGATGTCGACAGATGAATATATTTGCCTTAGAATTTCAAGAGCCAACAATTTCGAAAGTAGAATATTACTTTACTTCGCTAACCGAATCATTGCAAACGTTAAGTAAAGTACGTGCCTTTCAAAACAGTCAGATGCAAATTACGATACAACGTTTCCAAGAAATGGTACGTGCCACTATTTTTTAATTTCCGTTTATTTAATCAAAGGAAATTTAATTGAAATATCCGCAAAATTTGAGGACAAAAAGTTTTTGTAATTTTACGCAACATATATGATGGTGATAAAGGATAAGTATACGGAACTGAAAATGGAAAGTAACGAGCAGAAAAAGAAACTGATGGAGCTACAAAGTAGATTGATACATCCGTCAAATGATGATTCTAGGTTAATAAAATCTGTTAATTAAAGGACTATTGCAAAAATCAAGTATAATCAATATTACTTCTGCTCAAAGGCTATAATAGAATTGGACCGAAATGGGTACAAAACAGGCAATTATATCTATACGTTCTATTCTATGCAAAGGCAAATATTTCAAAGAGAAAAGATGTGTTACTTACAAATTACTTATGTTCCTAGATATCTCACTAATTCAGGATTCTTGTCTTGCAGAACTTATCATTCCTGTAACATGTAAAGGGGTCGAAGAATAATAAAAGATTTTTATATTTCATAGCCTCACTTGATACGTCGATTGGATCACGTAAAATATCGGACATTAATTGCATCTACATCTTCAGACCTTAAATATATAATTGCAACAACATATTTAATAGCGATTTAATAACATTTTTCTAATTGTTTATATCTATGTCTAATAAATATATATTAATCGAATAAGTTGCTTTACCTAAGAATAAAAGTATCTGACGCTTACAAATCGGAGCATTACATAACAAACGTGCATCACATATATAATATTACATGTAACAAAAGATGAAGACCAAAAAGATCGTACATAAGTTGAATCCACAATGCGGTCATAGAGATACAGAAACGGCAAAAATTCCAAACAATAATTTAAAAAATTCAAAAAGGGGGGAGTGAAAATCCATCTCCTTGACGATGATAAGGAACAAGTCTGCCTCATGCACTACAATATCCCAAACAGCCAGCGATTGGCTAGCCAATGACAACGGATGGAACGAATTCCGTGACAGAACTGTGCTAACAAAGTGCTCCTACTCAGCTTTCGAAATGGCATACTGTTAGTACTGGGGCGGCATTCGTATCACGGCACTATTAAAGCACCGAGATATAGCACACGGGCTACACGGCCGTGACAATGACACTATCAGCTCACCATAGCTACACGCGTGGCTGTGGCGTAGGCTGACATTTACTAATGGGGAAGCTGTTTCCATAAAAATTATAAGCAAATATGAAAAATGACTAAACTGTGCAATTTATTTATTTTGATTCCAAAATAGATACACCGGCACAAAACAAAGATATAAGAACTCGATTTTATTATTTTCTATAAACTAGCTCGATAGGGCGATTTTTTCCATAAAGTCGATAATTACTTTGTCATAAAAATATATACACTTATTTTATATATATTTTCGTCAATTTATTGTTAAAAATTCATGCAATTGAGGGTTACATTAAATACGATGAGAGCATGTTATTTCAAAAATTACACAAGGCGAAGTTAGGGACGCAACAGCATGAATTTTTATTTTATAAGTAATATTTTTTTATAAATAATATTTTTAATCTATGATGGATTGAAAGAAATATATACGACTCGCTCAATAACTATAAATATAGGAAAACGACCATCAAAATGTCTATCAATACTCATATGCTGAACATCTACTGACATCTAACGGTTCTAATTTGTATGAAAGCACAGGTTCCCCATTGCCAAATGTGATCCTGCGTCATTGCTGAGGAGATTCATGAATGGAGCGATGATAAGCGTGTCACCATGGTGCTGCTTCTGCGCGATTCGCTTGTCTAGAACGTGCTGGTAACACGTTCTACCACTTTAGTCAACTAATCCGGTCACAGATGACTACGAATCAGTTGACACTCCTCGGAAGTGGCAATATAGTGCCGGCATGGTGTCGCTACCATCTTGCCGTTTGTTATCTGTGATACTTTTCAGTGCATTATTCGGAATTGAATTTGAACACATAGCTACTTAATCGCAAATTTGTATGTACTGTGACGTGGTGAAGTCACAAGGCTTGCTCACCCCCCCCCCCCCTGCTTCGGTTAGACTAGCTCGCTGATCACCACCCATGCGAGAAGCGCGACACGGACCATCGCGATAGCTGTATTTGCGAGCAGCGTGAAATACACGATGGTAGAAACTTCCCCCCCTCCCCCCGTTCGTTTCACTCTCTCCGTTCTACGGATTAGACTGGCGAGCTGATGGAAGAAGCGACCCATAAGACGCCTCTTCGGCGGATAATAAGACCGCAGGTTCGCGGAAGGGCTGTGCACCGAGGTAGCGTGACGGGCTCGACGGTGGAGGAGTCGGGAAGTGAGCAAGAAGAGACCCTGAAGCCCGACGGACAGGATCCAGAGCTCTGCAACGATAAGACCGCTGCCATAGTCCATGGAGACAAACAGGATGGTTCTCGGGAGTGAGAAGGACCTCTACCCCTCCCCATTAGAACTCTATTGCTTCGATTGGTAGACATCTGGAAACGCTATTCCCTAGCAAGGAAGTGTTGCATTTACATTCTTTTGACGTGTAGACGAGAATACATGACACTTCGCAATGAATATTATATCTTATCATGAAACAGAGAAATGAGATGCGATATCGCGTTTTGAGAAGCATTAGAACTCCATTGCTTCGATACGTGGACAAGAGGAAACGCATTTCCTAGCAAGGAAGTGTGCAATTTACATTCTTTTGAAGTGTACACTACGTATACATAACACTTTGCAATGAATATTATATCTTATCATGAAACACAGAATTGAGATGCGATATCGCGTTTAAAGAAGCGTTAGAACTCTATTCCTTCGATACGTAGACATCTGAAAACGCACATCCTATCAAGGAAGTGCGGCATTTACATTACTTCGAAGTGTAGACGAGGTATACATAACACTTCGGAATGAATATTATATCATAGCAAGAAACATTGAAATGAGATGCGATATCACGTTTTAGAAGCATTACAAATCTATTGCTTCGATACTTAGACATCTGGAAACCATATTTCCTAGCAAGGAAGTGTGGCATTTACATTCTTTAGAAGTGTAGACGAGGTAAACATGACTCTTCGTAATGAATATTATATCATATCATGAAACATAGAAATGAAATGCGATATCGCGATTTAAGTAGCTTTGGAATACTATTGCTTCGATGCGTAGACATCAAGAAACTCTATTTCCCAGCAAGAAAGTGTCGCACGTACATTCTTTTGGAGTGTAGACGAGGTATACATGGCACTTCGCTATGAATATTATATCTTATCTTGAAACATAGTATTGTGACGCGATATCGCGTTTAATGAAGCATTAGAACTCTATTGTTTCGGTACGTAGACATCTGGAAACGCATTTCCTAGCTAGGTACTGTGGCAATTGCATTCCTTTGAAGTGCTAGCGAGGTATACATAACACTTCGCAGTGAATATTATATCTTGATATGAAACATAGAAATGCGATGCGATATCGCGTTCTAAGAAGCACTAGAACTCAATTGCTTCGATACGTAGATACCTGGACATGCTTTTTCCTAGCAAGGAAGTGTGGCATTTACATTCTTTTGATGTGTAGACAAGGTATACATAACATTCTCGCAATGAATATTATATCTTATCATGAATCATAGAAATGAGATGCGATATCGCGTTTTAAGAAGCATAAGAAATATATTGCTACGGTACGTAGATATCTGGAGACGCTATTTCCTAGCAAGGAAGTGTCGCATTTACATTCTTTTGAAGTGAATACGAGGTATACATGGCACTTCGCAATGAATATTATATCTTATCATGAAACATCGAAATGAAGTGCGATATCGTGTTTTAAGATGCGTTAGAACTCTATTGCTACGATACGTAGACATCTGCAAACGCTATTTCCTAGCAAGGAAGTGTCGCATTTACATTCTTTTGAAGTGAATACGAGGTATACATGACACTTCGCAATGAATATTATATCTTATCATGAAGCAGAGAAACGAGATGCGATATCCCGTTTTAGGATGCATTAGATCTCTATTGCTACGATTCGTAGACATCGGCAAACGCTATTTCCTAGCAAGGAAGTGTCGCATTTACATTCTTTTGAAGTGAATACGAGGTATAATTGACACTTCGCAATGAATATAATATCTTATCATGAGACAGAGAAATGAGATGCGACATCTCGTTTTAAGAAGCATTAGAACTCTATTGTTTCGATACGTAGACATCTGGAAACGCTAATTCCTAGCAAAGAAGTGTCGCATTTACATTCCTTTGAAGTGAATAGGAGGTATACATGACACTTCGCAATGAATATTATACCTTATCATGAAACAGAGGAACGAGATGGGACATCTCGTTTTAAGATGCATCAGATCTCTATTGCTACGATACGTAGACATCTGCAAACGCTACTTCCTAGCAAGGAACTGTCGCATTTACGTTCTTTTGAAGTGAATACGAGGAACACATGACAGTTCGCAATGAATATTATATCTTGTCATGAAACATAGGAATGAGATGCGATATCCCGTTTTAAGAAGCATTAGAAATTTATTGCTACGATGCGTAGATATTTGGAGACGATATTTCCTAGCATGGAAGTGTCACATTTACATTCTTTTGAAATGAATACGAGGCATATATGACACTTCGCAATGAATATTATATCTTATCATGAAACATAGAAATGAGATGCGATATCGCGTTTTAAGAAGTGTCAGAACGCTTTTGCTACGATACGAAGACTTCTGCAAACGCTATTTCCTAGAAAGGAAGTGTCGCATTTATATTGATTTGAAGTGAATACGAGGTATAAGTGAAACTTCGCAATGAATATTATATCTTATCATGAAACATAGAAATGAGATGCGATATCCCGTTTTAAGAAGCATTCGAAATCTATTGCTACGATGCGTAGATATCTGGAGACGCTATTTCCTAGCAAGGAAGTGTCGCATTTACATTCTTTTGAAGTGAATACGAGGTATAAATGACACTTCGCAATGAATATTATATCTTATCATGAAACATAGGAGTGAAATTCGATATCGGTGCATAGGAAGCATTAGAAATCTACTGCTTCGATACGTAGACATCTGCAAACGCTATTTCCTAACAAGGAAGTGTCGCACTTACATCCTTTTGAAGCGAATACGAGGTATACGTGAGAAATCACAATGAATATTAAATCTTATCATGAAACATAGAAATGAGATGCGATATCGCGACTTAAGTAGCGTTAGAACTCTATTGCTACGATACGTAGACATCTGAACAAGCTATTTCCTAGCAAGGAAGTGTCGCATTTACATTCGTTTGGAGTGAATGCGAGGTATACATGACATTTGGCAATGAATATTATATCTTATCACGAAACATATAAATGAAATGCGACATCTTGTTTTAAGAAGTATTAGGAGACTTTTGCTACGATAAGTAGACATCTGCAAACGATATTCCCAAGGATGGAAACGTCGCATTTACATTCTTCTCAAGTGAATACGAGGTATACATGACACTTCGCAATGAATATTATTTCTTATCACGAAACATATAAATGAGATGCGATATCGCGATTTAAGTAGCATTAGAACTCCATTGCTACGATACGTAGACATCTGCAAACGCTATTTCCTAGCAAGCAATAGTCGCATTTACATTCTGTTGAAGTGAATACGAGGTATACATGACGCTTCGCAATGAATATTATATCTTGTCACGAAATACAGAAATGAGATGCGATATGGCTTTTTGAGAAGCATTAGAACGCTATTGCTACGATACGTAGACACCTGCAAACGCTACTTCCTAGCAAGGAAGATTCGCATTTACATTGTTTTGAAGTGAATACGAGATATACATGACACTTGGCATTGAACATTATATCTTATCACGTAACATAGAAGTGAGATGCGATATCGCGTTTAAGAAGCATTAGGACACTATTGCCTCGATGCGGAGATATCTGCAAACGCTATTTCCTAGCAAGGAAGATTCGCATTTACATTCTTTTGAAGTGAATACGAGGTATATATGACACTTCGCAATGAACATTATGTCTTAACATGTAACATAGAAGTAAGATGCGATATCGCGTATTAAGAAGCATTAGAACCCTATTGCCTCGACGCGGAGATATCTGCAGACACTATTTCCTAGCGTGGAAGTGTCGCATTTACATTCTTTTGAAGTGAATACGAGTTATACATGACACTTCGCAATGAATATTATATCTTATCATGAAACATAGAAATGAGATGCGATATCGCGACTTAAGTAGCGTTAGAACTCTATTGCTACTATACGTAGACATCTGAACAAGCTATTTCCTAGCAAGGAAGTGTCGCATTTACATTCGTTTGGAGGGAATGCGAGGTATACATGACATTTCGCAATGAATATTATATCTCATCACGAAACATATAAATGAAATGCGACATCTTGTTTTAAGAAGCATTAGGACACTTTTGCTACAATAAGTAGACATCTGCGAACGATATTCCCAAGGATGGAAACGTCGCATTTACATTCTTTTGAAGTGAATACGAGGTATACATGATACTTCGCAATGAATATTATATCTTCTCACGAAATACAGAAATGAGATGCGATATGGCTTCTTGAGAAGCATTAGAACGCTATTGCTACGATACGTAGACATCTGCAAACGCTACTTCCCAGCAAGGAATAGTTGCATTTACATTCTTTTGATGTGAATACGAGGTATACATTACACTTCGCAAAGAATATTATATCTTATCGTGAAACATAGAAGTGAGATGCGATATCGCGTTTTAAGAAGCATTAGAACTCTATTGCCTGGACGCGTGGAGATCTGCAGACGCTACTTCCTAGCATGGAAGTGTCGCACTTACATTCTTTTGAAGTGAATACGAGGTATACATAACACTTCGCAATGAATACTATATCTTATCACGAAACATATAAATGAGATGTGATATCGCGATTTAAGTAGCATTAGAACCCTATTTCTACGATACGTAGACATCTGCAAACGCTATTTCCTAGCAAGCAATAGTCGCATTTACATTCTTTTGAAGTGAATACGTGGAATACATGACACTTCGCAATGAATATTATATCTTGTCGTGAAACATAGAAATGAGATGCGATATCCCGCTTTAAGAAGTAATGAACTCTATTGCTTCGGTACGGAGACATCTGCAAACGCTATTTCCTAGCAAGGAAGATTCGCATTTCCATTCTTTTGAAGTGAATACGAGGAATACATGACACTTCGCAATTTATATTATATCTTATCATGAAACATTGAAATGAGATGCGATATGGCGATTTAAAAAGCATTAGAACTCCATTGCTACGATACGTAGACATCTGCGAACGCTATTAAATAGCAAGGAAGTGTCGCGTTTACAATCTTTTGAGGTGAATACGGGGTATACATAACACTCCACAATGAATATTATATCTTATCATGAAACATAGAAATGTGATGCGATATCGCGATTGAAAAAGCATTAGAACTCCTTTGCTACGATACGTAAACATCTGCAAACGCTATTTAATATCTAGGAAGTGTCGCATTTACATTCATTTGATGTGTAGACGAGGAGTACATAACACTTCGCAACGAATCTTATATCTTATCATGAGGCATAGAAATGAGACGCGATATCGCGTTTTAAGAAGCATTAGAACTCTATTGCTTCCATACGTAGACATCTGCAATTGCTATTACCTGGCATGGAAGTGTCGCATTTACATTCTTTTGAAGTGAGTACGAGGTATACATGACACTTCTCAATAAATATTATATCTTATCATGAAAAATAGAAAAGAGATGCGATGTCTCGTGCTAAGAAGTATTAGAACTCTACTGTTACGATACGTAGACATCTGCAAACGCTATTTAATAGCAAGGAAGTGTCGCATTTACATTCTCTTGAAGTGAATACGAGGTATACATGACACTTCGCAATGAATATTTTATCTTCTCATGAAACATAGAAATGAGATGCGATGTCTCGTGTTAAGAAGCATTAGAACTCTATTGCATCGGTACGTAGACATCTATAAACGCTATTTCCTAGAAAGGAAGTGTAGCATTTACATTCTCTTGAGAGGAATACGATGTATACATGACACTTCGCAATGAATATTATATCTTATGATGAAACATAGAAATGAGATGCGATATGGCGATTCAAGAAGCATTAAAGCTCTATTTCTTCGTACGTAGATATCTGCAAACCTTATTTCCTAGCAAGGAAGTGTCGCATTTACATTCTTTTGAGGTGAATACGAGGTATCACGTCCGGTGAAACTATTTTCCGTTGCTCCGGAGGCTTTACGACACGAGCCTATTTTTCGGTAATTCGGTCCGCGGGAACGCGTTAAGACCGGGTCCGACAATTTCGGCTGACGCGACACTAGCGAAAACACTCGCGATAATAATGGAATGACCCTACCTTTCGATGACTTCTCTCTCGATTTGTACGTAGAAACGGCGTGGAGGATCGTTTGCTGGGATCGTAGCGGATTTCGTTCTGTTGGCTGCTACGGAAATCTCGATCTGTCGCCAGCGAGGAGGAGGACGGCGGTCGGAATTCAGCGATGATGCTTAATGTGGCATAATCGGCGTGATGCGTCGTGGTGTCTGGATCGGAAGCGTCGACGGTCGCTTCGGAAAGCGGCGTCTAGGCTGGTGCGAAGGCAGGTCGCTGGTATACGAGGACTCTCGGAACACCCTCCAAATATTCACGCACAAGTGATCGTATGAAATTCTTCCTACTCGCACGTCGCGTTCTTCGCAAACCGGAAGCACGATTCATTCACCAGGTTTTTCTGTACTTTCGACTAAGATCTGAAGGATAAGCGGCGGTCTCAACGTCACAAAGCCGATTTCTATACTCCTGCAATTTGATGAAGATCAACCCCAGTTGTATGGAAGAACCCGTGGAAGAATTCGTAGCTAAATGTAATGTTAAAAGTTTAACTAGTATTATAAACACTTGATAAAATTAATGGATGTGGAAATAGTAGACTTGGTAAAAGAACTTGAACTTGGATATAGTAAAAGTGAAAATAAAATATATTCTAGGTTTAAAGTATACAAGAACTGGAATTATTCTAAGACTAAGACTAAGTTAAAATGGAAATAGAAATACGATGCCTGAACCCCACATTGAGGTGGATAACGATCTAGAACTAGAGGTTTCGACTCCTCGGTAGGAGATCTCGTGTCAGAGTGTGTGCTCTGGAGACGCGTCTCTGACCTCCTCGGTTCGCGGGGCGCTACGGTCGCGGACGCTCGTGGTAGGGAGATCGCGGATCTGCGAGTGGGGGACTCGCGTCTCGAGGTGGAGAGCGCGCGGTCCAGCGTGTGGGGACCCGCGGCTCGTGGTGGGGCGAGCGGCGCATGCCGCTGGCCGGACGCATCTTACTTAGTGTAACTTAGATCTAGGAATTCTTATATATGCGTCATGATATGGTATGTATGTCCTAGCTTAGAAGTAATATATAGGTTCTAGCAGATCAGGTTCCCGGAATTGGAAAGGACCCCATTCAGGTGATAGGCTGCGGCTACGTCTTCCTGCAAGACGGAATCCTCGGTGCGAGGGAGATGGGCTGCCCGTCCTTGGTGCGGGCGAGACAGGTACACTCGGTGGAGCGAGTGAGACACTGGTGCCCGGTACGAGCGAGACAGTTATACTCGGCGGTGCGAGTGAGGCAGCGGAACTCGGTGTGAGTGAGACACCGCTCTGTTCCAGTTGCTGGTTCTGCAGGCAGGTTTGGCTGGATGCATGCGTCCAGGGGTTGATGCTGGGGGGTGCGAAGAGGTTGATGGGTGGCAGGCGGTACGCCTGACGTCACAAAATGCGACACTTCCTTTCTAGGAAATTACGTTCCCAGATATCTCTGTATCGAAGCTATAGAGTTCTAATTCTCCTTAAAACGCGATATCGCACCTCATCTCTATGTCTCATGATAAGATATAATATACATTGCGAGGTGTTATGTATTCCTCGTCTACACTTCAAATGAATGTAAATGCAATACTTCCTTGCTATTAAATAACATTGGCAGATGTCTACGTATCGTAGCAAGAGAGTTCTAATGCTTCTTAAAACGCGATATCGCATCTCATTTCTGTGTTTCATGGTAAAATATAATATTCATTGTGGAGTGTTATGTATACCTAGAATTCACATATAAAAAATGTAAATGCGACATTTCCTTGCTAGGCAATAGCGTCTGCAGATGTCGACGTATAGTAGCAATACAGTTCTAATGCCTCCCAAAACGAGATATCGCATCTCCTTTCTATGTTTCATGATAAGATATAATATTCATTGCGATGTGTCATGTACACCACGTATTCACTTCAAAAGAATGTAAATGCGACACTTCCTAGCAAGGAAGTAGCGTTTGCAGATGTCTACGTATCGTAGCAATAGAGTTCTGATGCTTCTCAAAACGCGATATCGCATCTCATTTCTATGTTTCATGATAAGATGTAATATTCATTGCGGAGTGTCATGTATAGCTCGTATTCACTTCAATAGAATGTAAATGCGACACTTCCTTGCTAAGAAGTAGCGTTTCCAGATGTCCATGCATCGAAACAATAGAGTTCCAGTGCTTCTTAAAACGAGATGTCGCATCCCATTTCTCTGTTTCATGATAAGATATAATATTCATTGCGGAGTGTCATTTATACCTCGGATTCACATCAAAAGAATGTAAGTGCGACACTTCCTTGCTAGGAAATAGCGTTTGCAGATGTCTCTGCATCGAGGACATAGAGTTTTAATGCTTCTTAAAACGCGATATCGCATCTCTCTTCTATGCTTCATGATAAGATATAATATTCATTGCGAAGTGTCATGTATACCTCGTATTCACTCCAATCGAATGTAAATGCGACACTTCCTTGCTAGGACATAGCGTATTCAGATGTCCACGTATCGTAGCAATAGAGTTCTAATGCTACTTAAATCGCGATATCGCATCTCATTTCTATGTTTCGTGATAAGATATAATATTCGTTGCGAAGTGTCATGTATACCTCTTATTCACTTCAAAAGAATGTAAATGCGACACTTCCATGCTAGGAAATAGCGTTTGCAGATGTCTCCGCATCGAGGCCATAGAGTTCTAATGCTTCTTACAACGCAATATCGCATCTCCCTTCTATGTTTCATGAGAAGATATAGTATTCATTGCGAAGTGTCATATATACCTCGTATTCACTTGATAAGGATGTAAATGCGACACTTCCATGCAAGGAAATAGCGTTTGCAGATATCTCCGCATCGAGGCAATAGGGTTCTAATCCTTCTTAAAACGCGATATCGCATCTCATTTCTATGTTTCGTGATAAGATATAATATTCATTGCGAAGTGTCATGTATACCTCATATTCTTTCCAAACGAATGTAAATGCAACACTTCCTTGCTAGGAAATAGCTTATTCAGATGTCTACGTATCGTAGCAATAGAGTTCTAATGCTATTTAAATCGCAATATCGCCTCTCATTTCTATGTTTCGTGATAAGGTATAATATTCATTGCGAAGTGTCATGTATACCTCGCATTCACTTCAAAAGAATGTAACTGCGACACTTCCATGCTAGGAAATTGCGTTTGCAGATGTCTACGCGTCGAGGCAATACAGTTCTAATGCTTCTTAAAACGCGATATCGCATCCCATTTATATGTTTCGTGATAAGATATAATGTTCATTGCAAAGTGTCATCTATTCCTCGTATTCTCTTCAAACGAATGTAAATGCGACACTTCCTTGCTAGGAAATAGAGTATTCAGATGTCTACCTATCGGAGCAAAAGGGTTCTAATGCTACTTAAATCGCGATATCGCATCTCATTTCTATGTTTCGTGATAAGGTGCAACATTCATTGCGAAGTGTCATGTACACCTCGTATTCAATTGAAAAGAAAGTAAATGCGACTATTGCTTGCTAGGAAATAGAGTTTGCTGATGTCTACGTATCGTAGCAATAGAGTTCTAATGCTACTTAAATCGCGGTATCGCATCCCATTTATATGTTTCGTGATAAGATATAATGTTCATTGCGAAATGTCATGTATACCTCGGATTCACATCAAAAGAATGTAAATGCGACACTTCCATGCATGGAAATAGCGTTTGCAGATATCTCCGCATCGAGGCAATAGGGTTCTAATGCTTCTTAAAACGCGATATCGCATATCTCCTTTGGTTTCATGATAAGATATAATATTCATAGCGAAGTGTCATCTATACCTCGTAATCTCTCCAAACGAATGTAAATGCAACACTTCCTTGCTAGGAAGTAGCTTATTCAGATGTCTACGTATCGTAGCAATAGAGTTCTAATGCTACTTAAATCACGATATCGCATCTCATTTCTATGGTTCGTGATAAGATATAATATTCATTGCGAAGTGTCATGTACACCTCGTATTCACTACAAAAGAATGTAAATGCGACACTGCCATGCTAGGAAATAGCGACTGCAGATGTCTCCGTATCGCAGCAATAAAGTTTTAATGCTACTTAAATCGCGATATCGCATCTCATCTATATATTTCGTGGTAAGGTATAATATTCATTGCGAAGTGTCATGTATACCACATATTCACTTCAAAAGAATGTAAGTGCGACACTTCCATGCTGGGATATAGCGTTTGCAGATGTCTCCGCATCGAGGCCATAGAGGTCTAGTGCTTCTTACAACGCGATATCGCATCTCTCTTCGATGTTTCATGATAAGATATAATATTCATTGCGAAGTGTCATGTATACCTCGTATTCTCTCCAAACGAATGTAAATGCAACACTTCCTTGCTAGGAAATAGCGTATTCAGATGTCTACGTATCGGAGCAAAAGGGTTCTAATGCTACTTAAATCGCGATATCGCATCTCATTTCTATGTTTCGTGATAAGATACAATATTCATTGCGAAGTGTCATGTACACCTCGTATCCAATTGAAAAGAAAGTAAATGCGACTATTGCTTGCTAGGAAATAGCGTTTGCAGATGTCTACGTATCGTAGCTATAGAGTTCTAATGCTACTTAAATCGCGGTATCGCATCCCATTTATATGTTTCGTGATAAGATATAATGTTCATTGCGAAATGTCATGTATACCTCGTATTCAATTCAAAAGAAAGTAAATGGGACTATTGCTTGCTAGGAAATAGCGTTTGCAGATGTCTATGTATCGTAGCAATAGAGTTCTAGTGCTACTTAAATCGCGATATCGTATCACATTTATGTGTTTCGTGATAAGATATAGTATTCATTGCGAAGTGTCATGTGTACCTCGCATTCACTCCAACCAAATGTAAATGCAACACTTCCATGCTAGGAAATAGCGTTTGTAGATGTCTCCGCATCGAGGCCACAAAGTTTTAATGCTTCTTAAATCGCGATGTCGCATCTCCCTTCTATGTTTCGTGAAAAGATATAATGTTCATTGCGAAGTGTCATGTACACCTCGTATTCACTTCAAAAGAATGTAAATGCGACACTTCCTTGCTAGGAAACAGCGTTTTCAGATGTCTACGTATCGTAGCAAAAGGGTTCTAATGCTACTTAAATCGCGATATCGTATCTCATTTCTATGTTTCGTGATAAGATATAATATTCATTGCGAAGTGTCATGTATACCTTGTATTCACTTCAAAGGAATGTAAATGCGACTATTGCTTGCTAGGAAATAGCGTTTGCAGATGTCTACGTATCGTAGCAATAGCGTTCAAATGCTTCTTAAATCACGATATGACACCTCATTTATATGTTTCGTGATAAGATATAATACTCATTGCGAAGTGTCATGTATACCTCGTATTCACTTCAAAAGCATGTAAGTGCGACACTTCCATGCTAGGAAATAGCGATTGCAGACTTCTCCGCATCGAGGCCATAGAGAACTAAAGCTTCATAAAACGCGATATCGCATCTCGCTTCAATGTTTCATGATAAGATATAATATTCATTGCGAAGTGTCATGTATACCTCGTATACACTTCAAAAGAATGTAAATGCGACACTTCCTTGCTAGGAAATAGCGTTTGCAGATGTCTCGGTACCGAAGCAGAAGAGTTCTATTACTTCTTACAACGGGATACCGCATCCTATTTCTGTGTTTCATAACAAGATATAATACTCATTAAGATGTGTCATGTATTCCTCGTATTCACATCTAAAGAATGTAAATGCGACACTTCCTTGATAGGTAATAGCGTTTGCAAATGTCTACGTATCGAAGCAATAGAGTTCTAAAGCATCTTAAAACACGACATCGCATCTCAATTCTATGTTTCATGATAAGATCTATTATTCATTGCGAAGTGACACTTATACCTCGTATTCACTTCAAATGAATGTAAATGCGACACTTCCTTGCTAGGAAATAGCGTTTGCAGATGTCTACGTATCGAGGCAGTAGAGTTCTCGTGCTTCTTAAATCGAAATATTACATCTCATTTCTATGTTTCATGATAAGATATAATATTCATTGTGGAGTGTTATGTGTATCTCGTCTATACTTCAAATGAATGTAAATGCGACACATCCTTGCTTGGGAATAGCGTTTGCAGATGTCTACGTATCGAAGCAATAGAGTTCTAATGCTTCTTAAATCGCCATATTGCATCTCATTTCTATGTTTCATGATTAGAAATAATATTCATTGTGGAGTGTTATGTATACCACGTATTCATACCAAAAGAATGTAAACGCGACACTTCCTTGCGAGGAAGTAGCGTTTGCAGATGTCTACGTATCGAAGCAACAGAGTTCTAGCGCTTCTTATATCGCCATATCGCATCGCATTTCTATGTTCCATGATAGGACATAATATTCATTGCGATGTGTCATGTATACCTCGCGTACAATTCAAACGAATGTAAATGCGGTACTTTCTGGCTAGGAAATAGCGCTTGCAGACGTCTGCGTATCGTAGCATTACAGTTCTAATGATTCTCAAAACGCGTTGTCGCATCACATTTCTATGTTTCATGATAAGAAATAATATTCATTGCCAAGTGTCATGTATACCTCGCACACACTTCAAATGAATGTAAATGCGACACTTCCTTCCTAGGAAATAGCGTTTCCAGATGTCTACGTGTCGAAGACATAGAGTTCTAATGCTTCTTAAAATTCGATATCGCATCTCATTTCCATGTTTCATGATAAGATATAATATTCATTGCGAAGTGATATGTACTCCTCGTATTCACTTCAAAAGGGTGTAAATGCGACACTTCCTTGCTAGGAAGTATCGTTTACAGATGTCTAAGTATCGAGGAAATAGAGTTCTAATGCTTCTTAAATCGCCATATTGCATCTCATTTCTGTGTTTCATGATTAGATCTAATATTCATTGTGGTGTGTTATGTATACCTCGTATTCACATCAAAAGAATGTAAACGCGACACTTCCTTGCTAGGAAGTAGCGTCTGCAGATGTCTACGTATCGAAGCAATAGAGTTCTAATGCTTCTTAAATCGCCATATTGCATCTCATTTCTATGTTTCATGATTAGATCTAATATTCACTGTGGTGTGTTATGTATACCTCGTATTCACATCAAAAGAATGTAAGCGCGACACTTCCTTGCTAGGAAGTAGCGTTTGCAGATGTCTACGTATCGAAGCAATAGAGTTCTAATGCTTCTTAAATCGCCATTTTGCATCTCATTTCTATGTTTCATGATTAGATATAATATTCATTGTGGAGTGTTATGTATACCTCGTATTCACATCAATAGAATGTAAACGCGACACTTCCTTGCTAGGAAGTAGCGTTTGCAGATGTCTACGTATCGAAGCAACAGAGTTCTAGCGCTTCTTATATCGCCATATCGCATCGCATTTCTATGTTTCATGATAGGATATAATATTCATTGCGATGTGTCATGTATACCTCGCTTACAATTCAAATGAATGTAAATGCGGCACTTTCTTGCTAGGAAATAGCGTCTGCAGACATCTACGTATCGTAGCAATAGAGTTCTGATGCTTCTTAAAACGCGATATCGCATCTCATTTTTATGTTTCATGATAAGATATAATATTCATTGCGAAGTGTCATGCATACCTCGTACTCACTTCAAAAGAATGTAACTGCGACACTTCCTTGCTAGGAAGTAGCGTTTCCAGATGTCTACGTATCGAAGCAGTATATTTCTAATGCTTCTTCAAACGGGATATCGCATCTCATTTCTATTTTTCATGGTGAGATATAATATTCATTGCGATGTGTTTTGTATACCTCGCATACACTTCCAATGAATGTAAATGCGACACTTCCTTCCTTGGAAATAGCGTTTGCAGATGTCTACGTATCGTAGGAGTAGAGTACTAATGCTTCTTAAAACGCAATATCGCATCACATATCTATGTTTCATGATAAAGTGAAATATTCAGTGCGATGTGTCACGTATACCTCGCAAACATTTCCAATGAATGTAAATGCGACACTTCCATGCTAGGAAATAGCGTTTGCAGATGTCTACGTATCGTGGCAATAGCCTTCTACTGCTTCTTAAAACGCGATATCGCATCTCACTGCTACGTTTCATTAGAAGATATAATATTCATTATGGAGTGTTATGTATACCTCGTACTCACTTCACAATAATGAAAATGCGACCCTTCCATGCTAGGAAATAGCGTTTGCAGATGTCTGCGTATCGTAGCAATAGAGTTCTAATGCTTCTTAGAATGCGATATCGCATCTCACTTCTATGTTTCATGATAAGATATAATATTCATTGCGAAGTGTCATGTATACATCGTATTCACTTCAAAAGAATGTAAATGCGACACTTCCATGCTAGGAAATAGCGTTTGCAGATGTCTACGTATCGTAGCAATAGAGTTCTAATGCTTCCTAAAACGCGATATCGCATCTCACTGCTATGTTTCATGATAAGATATAATATTCATTATGGAGTGTCATGTATACCTCGATTTCACTTCACAAGAATGCAAACGCGACACTTCCTTGCTAGGAAATATTGTTTGCAGATGTCTACGTATCACAGCAATAGGGTACTAATGCTTCTTAAAACGAGATGTCGTATTTCATTTCTATGTTTCGTAATAAGATATAATATTCATTGTGTAATGTTATGTATACCTCGTATTCACTTCAGTGGAATGTAAGTGCGACATGTCCATGCTAGGAAATAGAGTTTGCAGATGTCTACGTATATTAGCAATAGAGTTCTAATGCTTCTCAAAACGCGATATAGCACCTCATTCCTATGTTTCATGATAGGATATAATATTCATTGCGAAGTGTCATGTATATCTAGTATTCAAAAGAATGTAAATGCGACACTTCCATGCTAGGAAATAGCGTTTGCAGATGTCTACGTATTGTAGCAATAGATTTCTACTGCTTCTTAAAACGCGATATCGCATCTCACTGCTACGTTTCATTAGAAGATATAATATTCATTATGGAGTGTTATGTATACCTCGTACTCACTTCACAATAATGTAAATGCGACCCCTCCATGCTAGGAAATAGCGTTTGCAGATGTCTGCGTATCGTAGCAATAGAGTTCTAATGCTTCTTAGAACGCGATATCGCATCTCACTTCTATGTTTCATGATAAGATATAATATTCATTGCGAAGTGTCATGTATACCTCATACTCACTTCTAAAGAATGTAAATGCGACCCTTCCATGCTAGGAAATAGCGTTTGCAGATGTCTACGTATCGTAGCAATAGAGTTCTAATGCTTCTTAGATCGCGATATCGCATCTCACTTCTATGTTTCACGATAAGATATAATATTCATTGCGAAGTGTCATGTATACCTCGTATTCACTTCAAAGGAATGTAAATAAGACACTTCCATGCTAGGAAATAGCGTTTGCAGATGTCTACGTATCGTAGCAATAGAGTTCTAATGTTACTTAAATCGCGATTTCGCATCTCATTTATATGTTTCGTGATAAGATATAATATTCTTCGCGAAGTGTCAGGTATACCTCGTATTCACTTCAAAAGAATGTAAATGCGACACTTCCATGCTAGGAAATAGCGTCTGCAGATGTCTACGCGTCGAGGCAATAGAGATCTAATGCTTCTTAAAACGCGATATCGAATCTCAATTCTATGTTTCATTATAAGATATAATATTCATTGCGAAGTGTCATGTATACTTTGTATTCACATCAAAACAATGTAAATGCGACTATTCCTTGCTAGGGCATAGCGTTTTCAGATGCCTACGTGTCGTAGCAATAGATTTCTAATGCTTCTTAGATCGCGATATCGCATCCCATTTCTATGTTTCGTGATATGTTATAATATTCATTCCGAAGTGTCATGTAAACCTCGTATTCAATTCAAAAGAATGTAAATGCGACACTTCCATGCTAGGAAATAGCATCTGCAGATGTCTTCGCGTCGAGGCAATAGAATTCTAATGCTTCTTAAAACGCGATATCGCAACTCACTTCTATGTTTGGTGATAAGATATAATATTCAATGCGAAGTGTCATGTATACCTCGAATTCACTTCAAAAGAATGTAAATGCGACAATTCCTTGCTAGGAAATAGCGTTTGCAGATGCCTACGTATGGTAGCAATAGAGTTCTAATGCTTCTTAGATCGCGATATCGCATCTCATATCTGTGATTCGTGATAAGTTAGAATATTCATTCCGAAGTGTCATGTATACCTCGATTTCTCTTCAAAAGAATGTAAATGCGAGACTTCCATGCTAGGAAGTAGCGTTTGCAGATATCTTCGCATCGAGGCAATAGGGTTCTAGTGCTTCTTAAAACGTGATATCGCATCTCACTTCTATGTTACATGATAAGATATAATGTTCAGTGCGAAGTGTTCTGTATACCTCGTATTCACTTCAAAAGAATGTAAATGCGAATCTTCCTTGCTAGGAAATAGCGTTTGCAGATGTCTACGTATCGTAGTAATAGAGTTCTAATGCTTCTCAAAACGCCATATCGCATCTCATTTCCATGTTTCGTGATAAGATATAATATTCATTGCGAAGTATCATGTACACCTCGTATTCACTTCAAAAGGAAGTAAATGCGACTACTGCTTGCTAGGAAATAGCGTTTGCAAATTTCTACGTATCGTACCAATAGTTCTAATGCTTCTTAAAGCGGGATATCGGATCTCATTTCAATGTTTCATGTCAAGATATAATATTCATTGCGAAGTGTCATGTATTCCTCGCATACACAGCTAAAGAATGTAAATGCGACACTTCCTTGCTAGGTAGTAACGTTTACAAATGCCTACGTATCGAAGCAATAGAGTTCTAAAGCTTCTTAAAACACGATATCGCATCTCATTTCTATGTTTCATGATAAGTAATAATATTCATTGCGAAGTGTCATATATGCCTCGTATTCACTTCAGAAGAATGTAAATGCGACACTTGCTTGCTAGGAAATAGCGTTTGCAGATGTCTACGTATCGTTGCAATAGGGTTCTAATGCTTCTTAAAACGCGATATCGCATCTCACTTCTATGTATCATGACAAGATATAATATTCATTGCGAAGTGTCATGTATACCTCGATTTCACTTCACAAGAATGTAAATGCGACACTTCCTTGCTAGGAAATATTGTTTGCAGATGTCTACGTATCACAGCAATAGAGTACTAATGCTTCTTAAAACGAGGTGTCGTATTTCATTTCTATGTTTCGTAATAAGATATATTATTCATTGTGTAATGTTATGTATACCTCGTATTCACTTCAGTGGAATGTAATTGCGAAATTTCCTTGCTAGGAAATAGAGATTGCAGATGTCTACGTATATTAGCAATAGAGTTCTAATGCTTCCCAAAACACGATATAGCACCTCATTCCTATGTTTCATGATAAGATATAATATTCATTGCGAAGTGTCATGTATATCTCGCATTCTCTTCAAACGAATGTAAATGCGACACTTCCATGCTAGGAAATAGCGTTTGCAGATGTCTACGTATCGTAGCAATAGAGTTCTAATGCTTCTTAAAACGCGATATCGCATCTCACTTTTATGTTTCATGATAAGATATAATATTCATTGCGAAGTGTCATGTACACCTCGTATTCACTTCAAAAGAATGTAAATGCGACACTTCCATGCTAGGAAATAGCGTTTGCAGATGCCTACATATCGTAGCAATGAATTTTTAATGCTACTTAAATCGCAATATCGCATCTCATTTATATGTTTCGTGAAAAGATATAATATTCATTGCGAAGTGTCAGGTATACCTCGTATTCACTTCAAAAGAATGTAAATGCGACGTTTCCATCCTAGGAGATAGCGTTTGCAGATGTCTACGTATAGTAGCAAAAGAGTCCTAATGCTTCTTAAAACGAGATGTCGCATTTCACTACTATGTTTCATGAGAAGATATAATATTCATTGCGGAGTGTCATGTATACCTCGTATTCACTTCAAAAGAACGTAAATAAGACAGTTCCACGCTAGGAAATAGCGTTTGCAGATGTCTACGTATCGTAGCAGTAGAGTTCCAATGCTTCCTAAAACGCTATATCGCATCTCCCTTCTATGTTTCATGATAAGGTATAATATTCACTGCGAAGTGTCATGTATACCTCGTATTCACTTTAAAAGAATGTAGATGCGACACTTCCATGCTAGGAAATAGCGTTTGCAGATGTCTACGTATCGTAGCAATAGAGTTCTAATGCTTCTTGGAATGCGATATCGCATCTCAAATTTATGTTTCGTGATAAGGTATAATATTCATAGCGAAGTGTCATGTATACCTCGTATTCACTTCAAATGAATGTAAATGCGACACTTCCATGCTAGGAAATAGCTTTTGCAGATGTCTACGTATCGTAGCAATAGAGTTCTAATGCTTCTTAAAACGCGATATCGCATCTCACTGCAATGTTTCATGATAAGATATAATATTCATTATGGAGTGATATGTATACCTCGCACTCACTTCAAAAGAAAGTAAATGCGACCCTTCCATGCTAGGGAATAGCCTTTGCAGATGTCTACGTATCGTAGCAATAGAGTTCTAATGCTTCTTAGAGCGCGATATCGCATCTCACTTTTATGTTTCATGATAAGATATAATATTCATTGCGAAGTGTCATGTACACCTCGTATTCACTTCAAAAGAATGTAAATGCGACACTTCCATGCTAGGAAATAGCGTTTGCAGATGTCTACATATCGTAGCAATGAATTTTTAATGCTACTTAAATCGCAATATCGCATCTCATTTATATGTTTCGTGAAAAGATATAATATTCATTGCGAAGTGTCAGGTATACCTCGTATTCACTTCAAAAGAATGTAAATGCGACGTTTCCATCCTAGGAGATAGCGTTTGCAGATGTCTACGTATAGTAGCAAAAGAGTCCTAATGCTTCTTAAAACGAGATGTCGCATTTCACTACTATGTTTCATGAGAAGATATAATATTCATTGCGGAGTGTCATGTATACCTCGTATTCACTTTAAGAGAATGTAGATGCGACACTTCCATGCTAGGAAATAGCGTTTGCAGATGTCTACGTATCGTAGCAATAGATTTCTAATGCTACTTAAATCGCGATATCGAATCTCATTTCTATGTTTCGTGATAAGATATAATATACATTACGAAGTGTCATGTACACCTCGTATTCACTTCAAAAGAATGTAAATGCGACACTTCCATGCTAGGAAATAGCATCTGCAGATGTCTTCGCGTCGAGGCAATAGAATTCTAATGCTTCTTAAAACGCGATATCGCAACTCACTTCTATGTTTGGTGATAAGATATAATATTCAATGCGAAGTGTCATGTATACCTCGAATTCACTTCAAAAGAATGTAAATGCGACAATTCCTTGCTAGGAAATAGCGTTTGCAGATGCCTACGTATGGTAGCAATAGAGTTCTAATGCTTCTTAGATCGCGATATCGCATCTCATATCTGTGATTCGTGATAAGTTAGAATATTCATTCCGAAGTGTCATGTATACCTCGAATTCCCTTCAAAAGAATGTAAATGCGAGACTTCCATGCTAGGAAGTAGCGTTTGCAGATATCTTCGCGTCGAGGCAATAGGGTTCTAGTGCTTCTTAAAACGCGATATCGCATCTCACTTCTATGTTACATGATAAGATATAATGTTCAGTGCGAAGTGTTCTGTATACCTCGTATTCACTTCAAAAGAATGTAAATGCGAATCTTCCTTGCTAGGAAATAGCGTTTGCAGATGTCTACGTATCGTAGTAATAGAGTTCTAATGCTTCTCAAAACGCCATATCGCATCTCATTTCCATGTTTCGTGATAAGATATAATATTCATCGCGAAGTATCATGTACACCTCGTATTCACTTCAAAAGGAAGTAAATGCGACTATTGCTTGCTAGGAAATAGCGTTTGCAAAGTTCTACGTATCGTACCAATAGTTCTAATGCTTCTTGAAGCGGGATATCGGATCTCATTTCAATGTTTCATGTCAAGATATAATATTCATTGCGAAGTGTCATGTATTCCTCGCATACACAGCTAAAGAATGTAAATGCGACACTTCCTTGCTAGGTAGTAACGTTTACAAATGCCTACGTATCGAAGCAATAGAGTTCTAAAGCTTCTTAAAACACGATATCGCATCTCATTTCTATGTTTCATGATAAGTAATAATATTCATTGCGAAGTGTCATATATGCCTCGTATTCACTTCAGAAGAATGTAAATGCGACACTTGCTTGCTAGGAAATAGCGTTTGCAGATGTCTACGTATCGTTGCAATAGGGTTCTAATGCTTCTTAAAACGCGATATCGCATCTCACTTCTATGTATCATGACAAGATATAATATTCATTGCGAAGTGTCATGTATACCTCGATTTCACTTCACAAGAATGTAAATGCGACACTTCCTTGCTAGGAAATATTGTTTGCAGATGTCTACGTATCACAGCAGTAGAGTACTAATGCTTCTTAAAGCGAGGTGTCGTATTTCATTTCTATGTTTCGTAATAAGATATATTATTCATTGTTTAATGTTATGTATACCTCGTATTCACTTCAGTGGAATGTAATTGCGAAATTTCCTTGCTAGGAAATAGAGATTGCAGATGTCTACGTATATTAGCAATAGAGTTCTAATGCTTCCCAAAACACGATATAGCACCTCATTCCTATGTTTCATGATAAGATATAATATTCATTGCGAAGTGTCATGTATATCTCGCATTCTCTTCAAACGAATGTAAATGCGACACTTCCATGCTAGGAAATAGCGTTTGCAGATGTCTACGTATCGTAGCAATAGAGTTCTAATGCTTCTTAAAACGCGATATCGCATCTCACTTTTATGTTTCATGATAAGATATAATATTCATTGCGAAGTGTCATGTACACCTCGTATTCACTTCAAAAGAATGTAAATGCGACACTTCCATGCTAGGAAATAGCGTTTGCAGATGCCTACATATCGTAGCAATGAATTATTAATGCTACTTAAATCGCAATATCGCATCTCATTTATATGTTTCGTGAAAAGATATAATATTCATTGCGAAGTGTCAGGTATACCTCGTATTCACTTCAAAAGAATGTAAATGCGACGTTTCCATCCTAGGAGATAGCGTTTGCAGATGTCTACGTATAGTAGCAAAAGAGTCCTAATGCTTCCTAAAACGCTATATCGCATCTCCCTTCTATGTTTCATGATAAGGTATAATATTCACTGCGAAGTGTCATGTATACCTCGTATTCACTTTAAAAGAATGTAGATGCGACACTTCCATGCTAGGAAATAGCGTTTGCAGATGTCTACGTATCGTAGCAATAGAGTTCTAATGCTTCTTAGAACGCGATATCGCATCTCACTTTGATGTTTCATGATAAGGTATAATATTCATAGCGAAGTGTCATGTATACCTCGTATTCACTTCAAATGAATGTAACTGCGACACTTCCGTGCTAGGAAATAGCGTTTGCAGATGTCTACGTATCGTAGCAATAGAGTTGTAATGCTCCTTAAAACGCGATATCGCATCTCTCTTCTATGTTTCATGATAAGGTATAATATTCATTGCGAAGTGTCATGTATATCTCGTATTCACTTCAAACGAATGTAAATGCGACACTTCTATGCTAGGAAATAGCGTTTGCAGATGTCTACGTATATTAGCAATAGAGTTCTAATGCTTCTGAAAACGCGATATTGCACCTCATTCCTATGTTTCATGATAAGATATAATATTCATTGCGAAGTGTCATGTATATCTCGTATTCACATCAAAAGAATGTAAATGCGACACTTCCATGCTAGGAAATAGCGTTTGCAGATGTCTACGTATCGTAGCAATAGAGTTCTAATGTTTCTTAAAACGCGATATCGCATCTCACTGCTATGTTTCATGAGAAGATATAATATTCATTGCGAAGTGTCATGTATATCTCGTATTCACATCAAAAGAATGTAAATGCGACACTTCCATGCTAGGAAATAGCGTTTGCAGATGTCTACGTATCGTAGCAATAGAGTTCTAATGCTACTTAAATCGCGATATCGCATCTCATTTCTATGTTTCGTGATAAGTTATAATATTCATTCCGAAGTGTCACGTAAACCTCGAATTCACTCAAAAGAATGTAAATGCGACTATTGCTTGCTAGGAAATAGCGTTTGAAAGTTGTCTACGTATCGTAGCAATAGAGTTCTAATGCTTCTCAAAACGCGAAATCGCGTCTTATTTCTATGTTTCCTGATAAGATATAATATTCATTGCGGAGTGTTATGTCTACTTCGTATTCACTTCAAAAGAATGGAAATCCGACACTTCCTTGCTAGAAAATAGCGTTTCCAGATGACTACGAATCGAAGCAATAGAGTACTAATGCTTCATAAAACGCGATATCGCATGTCATTTCGATGTTCCGTGATATGATATAATATTCATTGTGGAGTGTTATGTTTACTTCGTATTTACTTCAAAAGAATGGAAATATGACACTTCCATGCTAGGAAATAGCGTTTACAGATGTCTACGTATCGTAGCAATAGAGTTCTAATGCTTCTTAAAACGAGATGCCGCATTTCATTTCTATGTTTCGTGATAAGGTATAATATTCATTGTGGAGTGTCATGTATACCTCGTATTCACTTCAAAAGAATGTAAATATGACACTTCCGTGCTAGGAAATAGCGTTTGCAGATGTCTACGTATCGTAGCAATAGAGTTCTAATGCTTCTTAAAACGAGATGCCTCATTTCATTTCTATGTTCCGTGATAAGATATAATATTCATTGCGTAGTGTCATGTATATCTCGTATTCACTTCAAAAGAATGTAAATGCGACACTTTTATGCTAGGAAATAGCGTTTGCAGATGTCTACGTGTCGTAGCATTAGAGTTCTCTCGCTTCTTAAATCGCGATATCGCATCTCACTTCTATGTTTCGTGATAAGATATAATATTCATTGCGAAGTGTCATGTATACCTCGTATTCACTTCAAAAGAATGTAAATGCGTCACTTCCATGCTAGGAAATGGCGTTTGCAGATGTCTGCGTATCGTAGCAATAGAGTTCTAATGCTGCTTAGAACGCGATATCGCATCCCACTCCTATGTTTCATGATAAGGTATAATATTCATTGTCATGTGTCATGTATACCTCGTACTCACTTCAAAAGAATGTAAATGCGACACTTCCATGCTAGGATATAGCGTTTGCAGATGTCTACGTATCGTAGCAATAGAGTTCTAATGCTTCTTAAAACGAGATGTCACATTTCATTTCTATGTTTCGTGATAAGATATAAAATTTATTGTGGAGTGTTATGTATACCTCGTACTCACTTCAAAAGAACGTAAATAAGACACTTCCATGCTAGGAAATAGCGTTTGCAGATGTCTACGTATCGTAGCAATAGTGTTCTAATGCTTCTTAGAACTCGATATCGCATCTCACTTCTATGATTCATGATAAGATATAATATTCATTCTGGAGTGTTATGTATACCTCTTATTCGCTTCAGTGGAATGTAAGTGCGACATGTCCATGCTAGGAAATAGCGTTTGCAGATGTCTACGTATCGTAGCAATAGAGTTCTAATGCTTCTTAGAACGCGATATCGCATCTCACTTCTATGTTTCATGATAAGATATAATGTTCATTGCGAAGTGTCATGTATATCTCGTATTCACTTCAAATGAATGTAAATGCGACACTTCCATGCTAGGAAATAGCGTTTCCACAAGTCTAGGTATCGAAGCAATAGAGTTCTAGTGCTTCTTAAAACGCTATACCGCATCACATTTCTATGTCTCATGATAAGATATAATATTCATTGCGAAGTTTTGTGTATTCCTCGTCTACACTACAAATGAATGTAAATGCAACACATCCTTTCTAGGAGGAAGCGTTTCCTGATGTCTACGTATCGAAGCAATAGAGTTCTAATGCTTCTTAAAACGCCATTTCGCATCTCATTTCTATGTTCCGTGATAAGATATAATATTCATTGCGGAGTGTTATGTCTACTTCGTATTCACTTCAAAAGAATGTAAATGCGACACTTCCTAGCTAGAAAATAGCGTTTCCAGATGACTACGAATCGAAGCAATGGATTTCTAATGCTTCTTAAAACGCGATATCGGATGTCATTTCGATGTTCCGTGATATGATATAATATTCATTGTGGAGTGTTATGTATACTTCGTATTCACTTCAAAAGAATATAAATGCGACTCTTCCTTGCTAGGAAATAGCTTTTGCAGATGTCTACGTATCGTAGCAATAGAGTTCTAATGCTTCTTAAAACGCGATTTCGCATATCATTACTATGTTTCATGATAAGATATAATTTTCGTTGTGCAGTGTTATGTATACCTCGTATTCACTTCAAAAGAATGTAAATATGACACTTCCATGCTAGGAAATAGCGTTTACAGATGTCTACGTATCGTAGCAATAGAGTTCTAATGTTTCTTAAAACGAGATGCCGCATTTCATTTCTATGTTTCGTGATAAGATATAATATTCATTGTGGAGTGTCATGTATACCTCGTATTCACTTCAAAAGAATGTAAATATGACACTTCCATGCTAGGAAATAGCGTTTGCAGATGTCTACGTATCGTAGCAATAGAGTTCTAATGCTTCTTAAAACGAGATGCCTCATTTCATTTCTATGTTCCGTGATAAGATATAATATTCATTGCGTAGTGTCATGTATATCTCGTATTCACTTCAAAAGAATGTAAATGCGACACTTTCATGCTAGGAAATAGCATTTGCAGATGTCTAGGTATCGTAGCAATAGAGTTCTTGCGCTTCTTAAATCGCGATATCGCATCTCACATCTATGTTTCGTGATAAGATATAATATTCATTGCGAAGTGTCATGTATACCTCGTATTCACTTCAAAAGAATGTAAATAAGACACTTCCATGCTAGGATATAGCGTTTGCAGATGTCTACGTATCGTAGCAATAGAGTTCTAATGCTTCTTAAAACGAGATGTCACATTTCATTTCTATGTTTCGTGATAAGATATAAAATTTATTGTGGAGTGTTATGTATACCTCGTACTCACTTCAAAAGAACGTAAATAAGACACTTCCATGCTAGGAAATAGCGTTTGCAGATGTCTACGTATCGTAGCAATAGTGTTCTAATGCTTCTTAGAACTCGATATCGCATCTCACTTCTATGATTCATGATAAGATATAATATTCATTCTGGAGTGTTATGTATACCTCTTATTCGCTTCAGTGGAATGTAAGTGCAACATGTCCATGCTAGGAAATAGCGTTTGCAGATGTCTACGTATCGTAGCAATAGTGTTCTAATGCTTCTTAGACCGCGATATCGCATCTCACTTCTATGATTCATGATAAGATATAATATTCATTACGAAGTGTTATGTATACCTCGTATTCACTTCAAAGGAATGTAAATATGACACTTCCATGCTAGGAAATAGCGTTTGCAGATGTCTACGTATCGTATCAATAGGGTTCTAATGCTTCTTAAAACGGGATGTCGTATTTCATTTCTATGTTTCGTAATAAGATACAATATTCATTGTGTAGTGTTATGTATACCTCGTATTCACTTCAGTGGAATGTATGTGCGACATGTCCATGCTAGGAAATAGAGTTTGCAGATGTCTACGTATCGTAGCAATAGAGTTCTACTGCTTCTCAAAACGCGATATAGCACCTCATTCCTATGTTTCATGATAAGATATAATATTCATTGCGAAGTGTCATGTATATCTCGTATTCACTTCAAAAGAATGTAAATATGACACTTCCATGCTAGGAAATAGCGTTTGCAGATGTCTACGTATCGTAGCAATAGAGTTCTAATGCTGCTTAGAAAGCGATATCGCATCTCACTTCTATGTTTCATGATAAGGTATAATATTCATTGTGATGTGTCATGTATACCTCGTACTCACTTCAAAAGAATGTAAATGCGACACTTCCATGCTAGGATATAGCGTTTGCAGATGTCTACGTATCGTAGCAATAGAGATCTAATGCTGCTTAGAACGCGATATCGCATCCCACTCCTATGTTTCATGATAAGGTATAATATTCATTGTCATGTGTCATGTATACCTCGTACTCACTTCAAAGAATGTAAATGCGACACTTCCATGCTAGGAAATAGCGTTTGCAGATGTCTACGTATCGTAGCAATAGAGTTCTAATGCTTCTTAAAACGAGATGTCACATTTCATTTCTATGTTTCATGATAAGATATAATATTCATTGCGAAGTGTCATGTATATCTCGTATTCACTTCAAAAGAGTGTAAATATGACACTTCCATGCTAGGAAATAGCGTTTGCAGATGTCTACGTATCGTAGCAATAGAGTTCTAATGCTGCTTAGAACGCGATATCGCATCTCACTTCTATGTTCCATGATAAGGTATAATACTCATTGTGATGTGTCATGTATACCTCGTACTCACTTCAAAAGAATGTACATGCGACACTTCCATGCTAGGATATAGCGTTTGCAGATGTCTACGTATCGTAGCAATAGAGTTCTAATGCTGCTTAGAACGCGATATCGCATCCCACTCCTATGTTTCATGATAAGGTATAATATTCATTGTCATGTGTCATGTATACCTCGTACTCACTTCAAAAGAATGTAAATGCGACACTTCCATGCTAGGATATAGCGTTTGCAGATGTCTACGTATCGTAGCAATAGAGCTCTAATGCTTCTTAAAACGAGATGTCACATTTCATTTCTATGTTTCGTGATAAGATATAAAATTTATTGTGGAGTGTTATGTATACCTCGTATTCACTTCAAAAGAACGTAAATAAGACACTTCCATGCTAGGAAATAGCGTTTGCAGATGTCTACGTACCGTAGCAATAGAGTTCTAATGCTTCTTAAAACGAGATGTCGCATTTCATTTCTATGCTTCGTGAAAAGGTATAATATTCATTCTGGAGTGTTATGTATACCTCTTATTCGCTTCAGTGGAATGTAAGTGCGACATGTCCATGCTAGGAAATAGCGTTTGCAGATGTCTACGTATCGTATCAATAGTGTTCTAATGCTTCTTAAAACGTGATGTCGTATTTCGTTTCTATGTTTCGTAATAAGATACAATATTCATTGTGCAGTGTTATGTATACCTCGTATTCACTTCAGTGGAATGTATGTGCGACATGTCCATGCTAGGAAATAGCGTTTGCAGATGTCTACGTATCGTAGCAATAGAGTTCTAATGCTGCTTAGAACGCGATATCGCATCTCACTTCTATGTTTCATGATAAGGTATAATATTCATTGTGATGTGTCATGTATACCTCGTACTCACTTCAAAAGAATGTAAATGCGACACTTCCATGCTAGGATATAGCGTTTGCAGATGTCTGCGTATCGTAGCAATAGAGCTCTAATGCTTCTTAAAACGAGATGTCGCATTTCATTTCTATGTTTCGTGATAAGATATAATATTTATTGTGGAGTGTTATGTATACCTCGTATTCACTTCAAAAGAACGTAAATAAGACACTTCCATGCTAGGAAATAGCGTTTGCATATGTCTACGTATCGTAGCAATAGAGTTCTAATGCTTCCTAGAACGCGATATAGCACCTCAATCCTATATTTCATGATAAGATATAATATTCATTGCGAAGTGTCATGTATATCTCGTATTCACTTCAAAAGAATGTAGCTGCGACACTTCCATGCTAGGAAATAGCGTTTGCAGATGTCTACGTATCGTAGCAATACAGTTCTAATGCTTCTTTAAACGCGATATCGCATCTCAATTCTGTGTTTCATTATATGATGTACTATTCATTGCGAAGTGTCATGTATACCGCGTATTCACTTCAAAAGAATGTAAATGCGACACTTCCATGCTGGGAAATAGCGTTTCCACATGACTACGTGTCGAAACAATTGAGTTCTAATGCTGCTTAGAACGCGATATCGCATCTCACTTCTATGTTTCAGGATAAGGTATAATATTCATTGTGATGTGTCATGTATACCTCGTACTCACTTCAAAAGAATGTAAATGCGACCCTTCCATGCTAGGATATAGCGTTTGCAGATGTCTACGTATCGTAGCAATAGAGTTCAAATGCTTCTTAAAACGAGATGTCACATTTCATTGCTATGTTTCGTGATAAGATATAAAATTTATTGTGGAGTGTTATGTATACCTCGTATTCACTTCAAAAGAACGTAAATAAGACACTTCCATGCTAGGAAATAGCGTTTGCGGATGTCTACGTATCGTAGCAATAGTGTTCTAATGCTTCTTAGAACGCGATATCGCATCTCACTTCTATGATTCATGATAAGATATAATATTCATTGCGAAGTGTCATGTATACCTCGTATTCACTTCAGAAGAATGTAAATATGACACTTCCATGCTAGGAAATAGCGTTTGCAGATGTCTACGTATCGTATCAATAGGGTTCTAATGCTTCTTAAAACGGGATGTCGTATTTCATTTCTATGTTTCGTAATAAGATACAATATTCATTGTGTAGTGTTATGTATACCTCGTATTCACTTCAGTGGAATGTATGTGCGACATGTCCATGCTAGGAAATAGAGTTTGCAGATGTCTACGTATCGTAGCAATAGAGTTCTACTGCTTCTCAAAACGCGATATAGCACCTCATTCGTATGTTTCATGATAAGATATAATATTCATTGCGAAGTGTCATGTATACCGCGTATTCACTTCAAAAGAATGTAAATGCGACACTTCCATGCTAGGAAATAGCGTTTCCACATGACTACGTGTCGAAACAATTGAGTTATAATGCTGCTTAGAACGCGATATCGCATCTCACTTCTATGTTTCATGATAAGGTATAATATTCATTGTGATGTGTCATGTATACCTCGTACTCACTTCAAAAGAATGTAAATGCGACACTTCCATGCTAGGATATAGCGTTTGCAGATGTCTACGTATCGTAGCAAGAGAGTTCTAATGCTTCTTAAAACGAGATGTCGCATTTCATTCCTATGTTTCGTGATAAGATATAATATTCATTGCGAAGTGTCATGTATATCTCGTATTCACTTCAAATGAATGTAAATATGACACTTCCATGCTAGGAAATAGCGTTTGCAGATGTCTACGTATCGTAGCAATAGAGTTCTAATGCTTCTTAAAACGAGATGTCACATTTCATTTCTATGTTTCGTGATAAGATATAAAATTTATTGTGGAGTGTTATGTATACCTCGTATTCACTTCAAAAGAACGTAAATAAGACACTTCCATGCTAGGAAATAGCGTTTTCAGATGTCTACGTATCGTAGCAATAGAGTTCTAATGCTTCTTAAAACGAGATGTCGCATTTCATTTCTATGCTTCGTGAAAAGGTATAATATTCATTCTGGAGTGTTATGTATACCTCTTATTCGCTTCAGTGGAATGTAAGTGCGACATGTCCATGCTAGGAAATAGCGTTTGCAGATGTCTACGTATCGTATCAATAGGGTTCTAATGCTTCTTAAAACGGGATGTCGTATTTCATTTCTATGTTTCGTAATAAGATACAATATTCATTGTGTAGTGTTATGTATACCTCGTATTCACTTCAGTGGAATGTATGTGCGACATGTCCATGCTAGGAAATAGAGTTTGCAGATGTCTACGTATCGTAGCAATAGAGTTCTACTGCTTCTCAAAACGCGATATAGCACCTCATTCGTATGTTTCATGATGAGATATAATATTCATTGCGAAGTGTCATGTATATCTCGTATTCACTTCAAAAGAATGTAGCTGCGACACTTCCATGCTAGGAAATAGCGTTTGCAGATGTCTACGTATCGTAGCAATACAGTTCTAATGCTTCTTTAAACGCGATATCGCATCTCAATTCTGTGTTTCATTATATGATGTACTATTCATTGCGAAGTGTCATGTATACCGCGTATTCACTTCAAAAGAATGTAAATGCGACACTTTCATGCTAGGAAATAGCGTTTCCACATGACTACGTGTCGAAACAATTGAGTTCTAATGCTGCTTAGAACGCGATATCGCATCTCACTTCTATGTTTCATGATAAGGTATAATATTCATTGTGATGTGTCATGTATTCCTCGTACTCACTTCAAAAGAATGTAAATGCGACACTTCCATGCTAGGATATAGCGTTTGCAGATGTCTACGTATCGTAGCAATAGAGTTCTAATGCTTCTTAAAACGAGATGTCAGATTTCATTTCTATGTTTCGTGATAAGATATAAAATTTATTGTGGAGTGTTATGTATACCTCGTATTCACTTCAAGAGAACGTAAATAAGACACTTCCATGCTAGGAAATAGCGTTTGAAGATGTCTACGTATCGTAGCAATAGTGTTCTAATGCTTCTTAGAACGCGATATCGCATCTCACTTCTATGATTCATGATAAGATATAATATTCATTGCGAAGTGTCATGTATACCACGTATTCACTTCAAAAGAATGTAAATGCGACACTTCCTTGCTAGGAAATAGCGTTTGCAGATGTCTACGTATCGTATCAATAGGGTTCTAATGCTTCTTAAAACGGGATGTCGTATTTCATTTCTATGTTTCGTGATAAGATATAATATTCATTGTGGAGTGTTATGTATACCTCGTATTCACTTCAAAAGAACGTAAATAAGACACATCCATGCTAGGAAATAGCGTTTGCAGATGTCTACGGATCGTAGCAATAGTGTTCTAATGCTTCTTAGAACGCGATATCGCATCTCTCTTCTATGTTTCATGATAAGATATAATATTCATTGCGAAGTGTCATGTATACCTCGTATTCACGTCAAATGAATGTAAATGCGACACTTGGATGCTAGGAAATAGCGTTTGCAGATGTCTACGTATCGTAGCAATAGAGTTCTAATGTTTCTTAAAACGCGATGTCGTATTTCATTTCTATGTTTCGTAATAAGATATAATATTCATTGTGTAATGTTATGTGTACCTCGTATGCACTTCAGTGGAATGTAAGTGCGACATGTCCTTGCTAGGAAATAGAGTTTGCAGATGTCTACGTATATTAGCAATAGAGTTCTAATGCTTCTCAAAACGCGATATAGCACCTCATTCCTATGTTTCATGATAAGATATAATAATCATTGTGGAGTGTTATGTATACCTCGTTTTCACTTCAAAAGAATGTAAATGCGACACTTCCTTGCTAGGAAATAACATTTCCAGATGTCTGCGCATCGTAGCAATAGAGTTCTAGCGCTTTTTATATCGCGATATCGCATATCACCTCTATGTTTCGAGATAAGATATAATATTCATTGTAGAGTATTATGTATACCTCGTATTCACTTCAAAAGAATGTAAATGCGACACTTCCATGCCAGGAAATAGCGTTTGCAGATGTCTACGTATCGTAGCAATAGAGTTCTAATGCTTCTTAAAACGAGATGTCGCATTTCATTTCTATGTTTCGTGATAGGATATAATATTCATTGTGGAGTGTTATGTATACCTCGTATTACCTTCAAAAGAATGTAAATGCGACGCTTCCTTGCTGGGAAATATTGTTGTCAGATGTCTACGTATTGCTGCAATAGAGTTCTAATGCTCCTTAAAACGCGATATCGCATCTCACTTCTATGTTTTATGATAAGATATAATATTCATTGCGAAGTGTCATGTATATCTCGTATTCACTTCAAATGAATGTAAATGCGACACTTCAATGCTAGGAAATAACATTTGCAGATGTCTACGCATCGTAGCAATAGAGTTCTAGCGCTTCTTAAATCGCGATATCGCATCTCACTTCTATGTTTCGAGATAAGATATAATATTCATTGCGAAGTGTCATGTATACCTCCTATTCACTTCAAAAGAATGTAAATGCGACACTTCCTTGCTAGGAAATAGCGTTTCCATATGACCACGTATCGTAAGAATGGAGTTCTAATACTTCTTAAAACGAGATATCGCATCTCATTTCTATGTTTCACGATAAGATATAATATCCATTGCGAAATGACATGCACACCTCGTATTCACTTCAACAGAATGTAAATGCGACACCTCCATGCTAGGAATTAGGGTTTGCAGATGTCTACGTATCGTAGCAAGAGAGTTCTAATGCTTCTTAAAACGAGATATCGCATTTCATTTCTATGTTTCGTGATAAGATATAATATTCATTGCGAAGTGTCATGCATATCTCGTATTCACTTCAAATGAATGTAAGTGCGACACTTCCATGCTAGGAAATAGGGTTTGCAGATGTCTACGTATCGTAGTAAGAGAGTTCTAATGCTTCTTACAACGAGATTTCGCATTTCATTTCTATGTTTCGTGATAGGATATAATATTCATTGTGGAGTGTTATGTATACCTCGTATTCACTTCAAAAGAGTGTAAATGCGACACTTCCTTGCTAGGAAATATTGTTTGCAGATGTCTACGTATCGTAAAAATAGAGTTCTAATGCTTCATAAATCGCGATATCGCATCACATTTCTGGGTTTCAAGATAAGTTATAATATTCATTGCGAAGTATTATGTATACCTCGACTACACTTCCAAAGATACTACCCAGTAATTTTCGGCGTGTTGCGTAGTTTCCCGTAGCCCTTGTTAGTTAAGCCCACGTCGAGACCATAAATAAACATGCCGTGACTTCAGTATCTCGCGACCTGAGTGTGTGTACTTGGCTAGGCGTAGTCGAGAGGAGGAGCATTTCGAAGTTTCAAGGGTTGTTCCGTTCCAGGGTTCCCGGGGTCGTGTAGTCTATCCCCTTTGCTACTTTCTGAGCAGCTGGCGCCCAAGAGAAGTTGTACGTGAGCGGATACCTTGGAACGATAGATCGCTTTAGGTTAAAATACGTTTTACACCTTAAAGCATTTAGATAATTAACCCCTTCGAGCTTCCCTGACTTACTATATATAGGTTTCCGTCACAACTAATAGGAACCATCACTTTGCATAGATATATAGAACACACATAGTTTTAAACGTAGAACTGAGAATTTGAGAACTTACTTTGAAACGTTAGTAGTGAGAAATTCCATCGGATTTCATAGAAATTCAGAACTTACTTGCTATGAGACATAGGCAGATAAGGGCCATCGCGTTGCTTAGAACTTTAGAACTTGCTTACTTCAACAAAGATTTCTATTGGCTTCGTCCGTTCTTTTAGAAGAGTTTTTGATAACCCACATGCTTTTCACGCTTCTGATATCTTTGAAAGTTCGCGAGATGTAATCGTTTAAGTTTTAAAATGATTACTTAGTGTGGATTATTATTTAGTAACTCGCTCATAAACGAGTCTGCATAGGATTTAATCCATAAGTTTTTAAGCCTGGAATTTATGCAGTTATTTGTTATTCACTTATTGCTCAAACGACAAAGATTCTGACCACTTCAAAATGGTTGACTTTCATCAATTTTCTTAAAAATTGAAATACTGCCCAACTGCTTGCATTAAAGACTGTAATTAAAGCTTTCGAAACATTTTACCTCTTATAGATGAATTCTGGAATTGAAATTGAATGTTTGACTTTTCTAGCTCCTGTTTAGACATCTTTCTATTGGAATGTTCAAGTATTTTTCATATTCGTAATTATTAAAAATGTTTTACTTGATTCTTTTATTTAATATTTAGAATTTTCTGAGAAATATTTTTTATCGTAATGAACTATATAATTGCAATTATAATTCTTTATGAAGTAATAATAACAGAAAGGTATGTATCCATTCTTGTAGTTTTGTAAAGAGTATTTAATCTTACTATCTAAAATGAAACATTGAGATCTGTTTACAATCTAATGGAATTTAATTACCTTTTGATTCAAATTCACAATGATAATCTTCCATAGTTCAACAATTTTGTGAGCTGTCCTCAGGAATCCGCAGCTCTGTACTTATAAAATGAACGACACAAAGAACAGCCTAACCAAACGTATTCGAACCGATTTTTCAATACTAATCTTATCATGTTTAACATATGCTGCAAACTATTGAAATGCCCTTCGAAAAGTGTTTATTCACAGTGAAGTAAACGGTAAGTATTACGCCTTCCACCACTGTTTACAATACGTATGTTTCATTTACTATCAAAACCGTGAGTATTATCGCCTTTCTTTACTTTTTGTAACCTTCAATGCCTTCATGTTACAGATCGTTAAACTTGCATTAAAATGCTCTATCGTATTACGGAAGAATGGACATACCAATTCATTTTAAAAAATGAAGGTAACCTTCATATGTCCAACATAACTCCACTTACAAAAAAACTATTTTCATCAACGGATGGCCCCTTTGTACTGTGCAATTTTATATTAGCAAAAACTTCTATGAAACTTATAGTTTCGTGGATATCTGAGGTGCTAATTATTACTGCCCCACCCTGTATATTGTTATGGATGTGTCCAACAAGGCAACGATGAACAGAATTAAATTTAATATTATGATGTTTATTATTTTACTTATAGTATATTTGTTTTTCTGGAATTTTGCCAGAAAACAATGTTTACGATGTCGACAGATGAATATATTTGCCTTAGAATTTCAAGAGCCAACAATTTCGAAAGTAGAATATTACTTTACTTCGCTAACCGAATCATTGCAAACGTTAAGTAAAGTACGTGCCTTTCAAAACAGTCAGATGCAAATTACGATACAACGTTTCCAAGAAATGGTACGTGCCACTATTTTTTAATTTCCGTTTATTTAATCAAAGGAAATTTAATTGAAATATCCGCAAAATTTGAGGACAAAAAGTTTTTGTAATTTTACGCAACATATATGATGGTGATAAAGGATAAGTATACGGAACTGAAAATGGAAAGTAACGAGCAGAAAAAGAAACTGATGGAGCTACAAAGTAGATTGATACATCCGTCAAATGATGATTCTAGGTTAATAAAATCTGTTAATTAAAGAACTATTGCAAAAATCAAGTATAATCAATATTACTTCTGCTCAAAGGCTATAATAGAATTGGACCGAAATGGGTACAAAACAGGCAATTATATCTATACGTTCTATTCTATGCAAAGGCAAATATTTCAAAGAGAAAAGATGTGTTACTTACAAATTACTTATGTTCCTAGATATCTCACTAATTCAGGATTCTTGTCTTGCAGAACTTATCATTCCTGTAACATGTAAAGGGGTCGAAGAATAATAAAAGATTTTTATATTTCATAGCCTCACTTGATACGTCGATTGGATCACGTAAAATATCGGACATTAATTGCATCTACATCTTCAGACCTTAAATATATAATTGCAACAACATATTTAATAGCGATTTAATAACATTTTTCTAATTGTTTATATCTATGTCTAATAAATATATATTAATCGAATAAGTTGCTTTACCTAAGAATAAAAGTATCTGACGCTTACAAATCGGAGCATTACATAACAAACGTGCATCACATATATAATATTACATGTAACAAAAGATGAAGACCAAAAAGATCGTACATAAGTTGAATCCACAATGCGGTCATAGAGATACAGAAACGGCAAAAATTCCAAACAATAATTTAAAAAATTCAAAAAGGGGGGAGTGAAAATCCATCTCCTTGACGATGATAAGGAACAAGTCTGCCTCATGCACTACAATATCCCAAACAGCCAGCGATTGGCTAGCCAATGACAACGGATGGAACGAATTCCGTGACAGAACTGTGCTAACAAAGTGCTCCTACTCAGCTTTCGAAATGGCATACTGTTAGTACTGGGGCGGCATTCGTATCACGGCACTATTAAAGCACCGAGATATAGCACACGGGCTACACGGCCGTGACAATGACACTATCAGCTCACCATAGCTACACGCGTGGCTGTGGCGTAGGCTGACATTTACTAATGGGGAAGCTGTTTCCATAAAAATTATAAGCAAATATGAAAAATGACTAAACTGTGCAATTTATTTATTTTGATTCCAAAATAGATACACCGGCACAAAACAAAGATATAAGAACTCGATTTTATTATTTTCTATAAACTAGCTCGATAGGGCGATTTTTTCCATAAAGTCGATAATTACTTTGTCATAAAAATATATACACTTATTTTATATATATTTTCTTCAATTTATTGTTACAAATTAATGCAATTGAGGGTTACATTAAATACGATGACAGCATGTTATTTCAAAAATTACACAAGGCGAAGTTAGGGACGCAACACCATGAATTTTCATTTCATAAGTAATATTTTTTTATAAATAATATTTTTAGTCTATGATGGATTGAAAGAAATATATACGACTCGCTCAATAACTATAAATATATGAAAACGACCATCAAAATGTCTATCAATACTCATATGCTGAACATCTACTGACATCTAACGGTTCTAATTTGTATGAAAGCACAGGCTCTCCAATGCCAAATGTGATCCTGCGTCATTGCTGAGGAGATTCATGAATGGAGCGATGATACGCGTGTCACCATGGTGCTGGTTCTGCGCGATTCGCTTGTCTAGAACGTGCTGGTAACACGTTCTGGCATTTTAGTCAACGAATCCGGTCACAGATGACTACGAATCAGTTGACACTCCTCGGAAGTGGCAATATAGTGCCGGCATGGTGTCGCTACCATCTTGCCGTTTGTTATCTGGGATGCTTTTTAGTGCATTATTCGGAATTGAATTTGAACACATAGCTACTTAATCGCTAATTTGTATGTACTGTGACGTGGTGAAGTCACAAGGCTCGCTCACCCCCCCCCCCCTGCTTCGGTTAGACTAGCTCGCAGATCACCACCCATGCGAGAAGAGCGACACGGACCATCGCGATTGCTGTATTTGCGAGGAGCGTGAAATACACGATGGTAGAACCTTCCCCCCCCCACCCCCCGCCGCGGTTCGTTTCTCTCTCTCCGTTCTACGGATTAGACTGGCGAGCTGATGGAAGAAGCGACACATAAGACGCCTCCTCGGCGGATAATAAGACCGCAGGTTCGCGGAAGGGCTGTGCGCCGAGGTAGCGTGACGGGCTCGACGGTGGAGGAGTCGGGAAGTGAACCAGAAGAGACCCTGAAGCCCGAAGGATAGGATCCAGAGCTCTGCAAAGATAAGACCGCTGCCATAGTCCATGGAGACAAACAGGATGGATCCCGGGTGTGAAACGGACCTCTACCCCTCCCCATTAGAACTCTATTGCTTCGATACGTAGACATCTGCAAACGCTATTTCCTCGCAAGGAAGTGTCGCATTTAAATCCATTTGTAGTGCAGACGAGGGATACACAACACTCCGCAATGAATATTATATCTTATCATGAAACCTAGAAATGAGATGCGATATCGCGATTTAAGAAGCTTTAGAACTCTATTGCTTCGATACGTAGACATCTGCAAACACTATTTCCTAGAAGGAAGTATCGCACTTACATTCTTTTGAAGTGAATACGAGGTATACATGACACTTCGCAATGAATGTTATATCTTATCATAAAACATAGAAATGATGTGCGATATCTCGTTTTAAGAAGCATTAGAACTCTGTTCCTTCGATACGTAGACATCTGCCATCAGTATTTCCTAGCAAGGAAGTGTCGCATTTACATTCTTTTGAAGTGAATACGAGGTATACATGACACTTCGCAATGAATGTTATATCTTATCATGAAACATAGAAATGCGATGCGGTATCGCGCTTTGAGAAGCATTAGAACTCTATTGCTTCGATACGGAGACATCTGAAAAAGCTATTTCCTAGCTAGGAAGTGTCGCATTTACATTCTTTATAAGTGAATACGAGGTATACATGGCACTTCGCAATGAATAGTACATCTTATCATGAGACATAGAAATGAGATGCGATATCGCGTTTTAAGAAGCATTAGAACTCTATTGCCTCGATACGTAGACATCTGCAAACGCTATTTCCTAGCATGGATGTGTCGCATCTACATTCTTTTGAAGTGAATACGAGATATACATGACACATCGCAATGAATATTATATCTTATCATGAAACATAGGAATGATGTGCTATGTCGCGTTTTGAGAAGCATTAGAACCCTATTGCGTCGATACGTAGACATCTGGAAATGCTATTTCCGAGCATGGAAGTGTCGCATTTTCATTCCTTTGTAGCGAATACGAGGTATACGTAACATTGCACAATGTATATTATATCTCGTCATGAAACATAGAAATGAGTTGCGATATCGCGATATAAGAAGCATTAGAACACTATTGTGAAACATAGAAATGAGATGCGATGTCTCGTTTTAAGAAGCATTAGAACTCTATTGCTTCGATACGTAGGTATCTGCAAACGCTACTTCCTAGCAAGGAAGTGTCGCATTTACATTCCATTGAAGTGAATACGAGGTATACATGACACTTCGCAATGAGTATTATATCTTATCATGAAACATAGAAAAGAGATGCAATATCTCGTTTTAAGAAGCATTAGAACGCTATTGCTTCGATACGTAGACATCTGAAAACTCTATTTTCTAGCAAGGAAGTGTCGCATTTACATTCATTTGAAGTGTATGCTAGGTATACATGCCACTCCGCAATGAATATTATACCTTATCATTAAACATAGAAGTGAGATGCGATATCGCGTTTTAAGAAGCATTAGAACCCTATTTCTACGATACGTAGACATCTGCAAACGCTACTTCCTAGCATGGAAGTGTCGCATTTACATTCTTTTGATGTGAATGCGAGGTATACATGACACTTCGCAATGAATATTATATCCGATCATGAAACATAGAAATGAGATGCGACATCTCGTTTTAAGAAGCATTAGAACTCTATTGCTACGATACGTAGACATCTGCAAACGCTATTTCGTAGCATGTAAGTGTCACGTTTACATTCTTTTGAAGTGAGTACGAGGTATACATGGCACTTCGCAATGAATATTATATCTTTTCATGGAACATAGAAGTGAGATGCGATATCGCGTTTTAAGGAGCATTAGAACTCTATTGCTACGATACGTAGACATCTGCAAACAATATTTCCTAGCAAGGAAGTGTCGCACTTACATTCTTTTGTAGAGAATACGAGGTATACATGACACTTCGCAATGTATAGTATATCTTATCATGAAACATAGGAATGAGTTGCGATATCGCGTTTTGAGAAGCATTAGAACTCAATTGTTTCGACACGTAGTCATGTGGAAACGCTATTTCCTAGCATGGAAGTGTCGCATTTACATTCTTTTGAAGTGAATACGCGGTATACATGACACTTCGCAATGAATAGTACATCATATAATGAAACACAGAATTGAGATGCGATATCGCGTTTAAAGAAGCATTAGAACTGTATTGCTACGATACGTAGACATCTGCAAACGCTATTTCCTAGCATGGAGGTGTCGCAGCTACATTCTTTTGAAGTGAATACGAGATATACATGACACTTCGCAATGAATATTATATCTTATCATGAAATATAGGATTGAGGTGCTATATCGCGTTTTAGGAAGCATTAGAACTCTATTGCTACGATACGTAGACATCTGCAGAGGCTATTTCCGAGCATGGAAGGGTCGCATTTACATTCTTTTGACGTGAGTACGAGGTATACATAACACTCCATAATGAATATTATATCTTATCATGAAACATAGCAGTGAGATGCGATATCGCGTTTTAAGAAGCATTAGAACTCTATTGCTACGATACGTAGACATATGCAAACAATACTTTCTAGCAAGGAAGTGTCGCATTTACATTCTTGTGAAGTGAAATCGAGGTATACATGACACTTCGCAATGAATATTACATCTTATCATGAAACATAGAAGTGAGATGCGATATCGCGTTTTAAGAAGCATTAGAACCCTATTGCTACGATACGTAGACATCTGCAAAGGCTATTTCCTAGCATGCAAGTGTCGCATTTACATTCTTTTGAAGTGAATACTTGTTATACATGACACTTCGTAATGAATATTATATATTATCATGAAACATAGGAATGAGCTGCTATATTGCGTTTTGAGAAGCATTAGAACTCTATTGCTAATATACGTAGACATCTGCAAAAAATATTTCCTACCATGGAAATGTCGCACTTACATTTCATTGAAGTGAATACGAGGTATACATAACATTACACAATGAATATTATATCTTATTACGAAACATAGAAATGAAATACGACATCTCTCTTTAAGAAGCATTAGAACTCTATTGCTACGATACGTAGACATCTGCAAGCGCTATTTCCTAGCATGCAAGTGTCGCATTTACATTCTTTTGAAGTGAATACGAGATATACATGACACTTCGCAACGAATATTATATCTCATCTCGAAACATAGAAGTGAGATGCGATATCGCGATTTAAGGAGCATTAGAACTCTATTGCTACGATGCGTAGACATCTGCAAATGTTATTTCCTAGCAAGGAAGTGTCGCATTTACATCCCTTGAAGTGAATACGAGGTATACATATCATTCCACAATGAATATTATATCTTATCTCGAAACATAGAAGTGAGGAGCGATATCGCGATATAAGAAGCACTAGCACTCTATTGCTACGATGCGTAGACATCTGCAAATGTTATTTCCTAGCAAGGAAGTGTCGCATTTACATCCCTTGAAGTGAATACGAGGTATACATGACACTTCGCAATGAATATTATATCTTATCATGAAACATAGAAGTGAGATGCGATATCGCGTTCTAAGAAGCATTAGAACTCTATTGCTACGATACGTAGCATCTGCAGAGGCTACTTCCTAGCATGGAAGGGTCGCATTTACATTCTTTTGACGTGAGTACGAGGTATACATAACACTCCATAATGAATATTATATCTTATCATGAAACATAGCAGTGAGATGCGATATCGCGTATTAAGAAGCATTAGAACTCTATTGCTACGATACGTAGACATATGCAAACAATATTTCCTAGCAAGGAAGTGTCGCATTTACATCCCTTGAAGTGAATACGAGGTATACATATCATTCCACAATGAATATTATATCTTATCTCGAAACATAGAAGTGGGGAGCGATATCGCGATATAAGAAGCACTAGAACTCTATTGCTACGATACCTAGACATCTGCAAACGCTATTTCCTAGCATGGAAGGGTCGCATTTACATTCTTTTGAAGTGAATACGAGGTATACATGGCACTTCGCAATGGATATTATATCTTATCTCGAAACATAGAAGTGAGATGCGATATCGCGATTTAAGGAGCATTAGAACTCTATTGCTACGATGCGTAGACATCTGCAAATGTTATTTCCTAGCAAGGAAGTGTCGCATTTACATCCCTTGAAGTGAATACGAGGTATACATATCATTCCACAATGAATATTATATCTTACCTCGAAACATAGAAGTGAGGAGCGATATCGCGATATAAGAAGCACTAGCACTCTATTGCTACGATGCGCAGACATCTGCAAATGTTATTTCCTAGCAAGGAAGTGTCGCATTTACATCCCTTGAAGTGAATACGAGGTATACATGACACTTCGCAATGAATATTATATCTTATCTTGAAACATAGAAGTGAGATGCGATATCGCGTTCTAAGAAGCATTAGAACTCTATTGCTACGATACGTAGACATCTGCAGAGGCTACTTCCTAGCATGGAAGGGTCGCATTTACATTCTTTTGACGTGAGTACGAGGTATACATAACACTCCGTAATGAATATTATATCTTATCATGAAACCTAGCAGTGAGATGCGATATCGCGTATTAAGAAGCATTAGAACTCTATTGCTACGATACGTAGACATATGCAAACAATATTTCCTAGCAAGGAAGTGTCGCATTTACATCCCTTGAAGTGAATACGAGGTATACATATCATTCCACAATGAATATTATATCTTATCTCGAAACATAGAAGTGGGGAGCGATATCGCGATATAAGAAGCACTAGAACTCTATTGCTACGATACCTAGACATCTGCAAACGCTATTTCCTAGCATGGAAGGGTCGCATTTACATTCTTTTGAAGTGAATACGAGGTATACATGTCACTTCGCAATGGATATTATATCTTATCTCGAAACATAGAAGTGAGATGCGATATCGCGATTTAAGGAGCATTAGAACTCTATTGCTACGATGCGTAGACATCTGCAAATGTTATTTCCTAGCAAGGAAGTGTCGCATTTACATCCCTTGAAGTGAATACGAGGTATACATATCATTCCACAATGAATATTATATCTTACCTCGAAACATAGAAGTGAGGAGCGATATCGCGATATAAGAAGCACTAGCACTCTATTGCTACGATGCGCAGACATCTGCAAATGTTATTTCCTAGCAAGGAAGTGTCGCATTTACATCCCTTGAAGTGAATACGAGGTATACATGACACTTCGCAATGAATATTATATCTTATCTTGAAACATAGAAGTGAGATGCGATATCGCGTTCTAAGAAGCATTAGAACTCTATTGCTACGATACGTAGACATCTGCAGAGGCTACTTCCTAGCATGGAAGGGTCGCATTTACATTCTTTTGACGTGAGTACGAGGTATACATAACACTCCGTAATGAATATTATATCTTATCATGAAACCTAGCAGTGAGATGCGATATCGCGTATTAAGAAGCATTAGAACTCTATTGCTACGATACGTAGACATATGCAAACAATATTTCCTAGCAAGGAAGTGTCGCATTTACATCCCTTGAAGTGAATACGAGGTATACATATCATTCCACAATGAATATTATATCTTATCTCGAAACATAGAAGTGGGGAGCGATATCGCGATATAAGAAGCACTAGAACTCTATTGCTACGATACCTAGACATCTGCAAACGCTATTTCCTAGCATGGAAGGGTCGCATTTACATTCTTTTGAAGTGAATACGAGGTATACATGGCACTTCGCAATGGATATTATATCTTATCTCGAAACATAGAAGTGAGATGCGATATCGCATTTTAAGAAGCATTAGAACTCCATCGCTACGATACGTAGACATCTGCAAACGCTATTTCCTAGCATGGAAGTTTCGCATTTACATTCTTTTGAAGTGAATACGAGATATACATGACACTTCGCATTGAGTATTATATCTTATCATGAAACATAGGAATGAGATGCGATATCGCGTTTTGAGAAGCATTAGAACATCATTGCTACGATACGTAGACATCTGCAAACAATATTTCCTAGCAAGGAAGTGTCGCATTTACATCCTTTTGAAGTGAATACGAGGTATCACGTCCGGTGAAACTATTTTCCGTTGCTCCTGAGGCTTTACGACACAGGCCTATTTTTCGGTAATTCGGTCCGCGGGAACGCGTTAAGACCGGGTCCGACAATTTCGGCTGACACGACACTAGCGAAAACACTCGCGATAATAAGGGAATTACCCTACCTTTCGATGACTTCTCTCTCGATTTGTACGTAGAAACGGCGTGGAGGATCGTTTGCTGGGATCGTAGCGAATTTCGTTCTGTTGGCTGCTACGGAAATCTCGATCAGTCGCCAGCGAAGAGGAGGACGGCGGTCGGAATTCAGCGATGATGCTGGATGTGACATAATCGGCGTGATACGTCGTGGTGTCTGGATCGGATGCGTCGACGGTCGCTTCGGAAAGCGGCGTCTGGGCTGGTGCGAAGGCATGTCGCTGGTATTCGAGGACTCTCGGAACACCCTCCAAATATTCACGCACAAGTGATCGTATGAAATTCTTCCTACTCGCACGTCGCGTTCTTCGCAAACCGGAAGCACGATTCATTCACCAGGTTTTTCTGTACTTTCGACTAAGATCTGAGGGATAAGCGGCGGTCTCAACGTCACAGAGCCGATTTCTATACTCCTTCAATTTGATGAAGATCAACCCCAGTTGTATGGAAGAACCCGTGGAAGAATTCGTAGTTAAATGTAATGTTAAAAGTAGAACTAGTATTATAAACACTTGATAAAATTAATGGATGTGGAAATAGTATACTTGGTAAAAGAACTTGTACTTGGATATAGTAAAAGTAAAAATAAAATATATTCTAGGTTTAAAGAATACAAGAACTGGAATTATTCTAAGACTAAATCTAAGTTAAAATGGAAATAGAAATACGATACCTGAACCCCACATTGAGGTGGCTAACGATCTAGAACTAGAAGTTTCGACTCCTCGGTAGGAGATCTCGAGTCAGAGTGTGTGCTCTGGAGACGCGTCTCTGACCTCCTCGGTTCGCGGGGCGTTACGGTCGCGGTCGCTCGTGGTAGGGAGATCGCGGTCCCGCGAGTGGGGGACTCGCGTTTCGAGGCGGAGAGCGCGCGGTCCAGCGAGTGGGGACCCGCGGCTCGTGGTGGGGCTAGCGGCGCATGACGCTGGCCGGACGCATCTTACTTAGTGTAACTTAGATATAGGAATTCTTATATACGCGTCATGATATGGTATGTATGTCCTAGCTTAGAAGTAATATATAGGTTCTAGCAGATCCTGTTCCCGGAATTGGAAAAGACCCCATTCAGGTGATGGGCTGCGGCTACGTCTTCCTGCAGGACGGAATCCTCGGTGTGAAGGAGATAGGGCTGCCCGTCCTTGGTGCGGGCGAGACAGGTATAGTCGGTGGTGCGAGTGAGACACTGGTGCCCGGTACGAGCGAGACAGGTATACTCGGCGGTGCGAGTGAGGTAGCGGAACTCGGTGTGAGTGAGCGCGTGCAGGTATGCGCGCGCGGACACTTCCAGTTGCTGGTTCAGCAGACGAGTTTGGCTGGTTGCATGCGTCCAGGAGTTGATGCTGGGGGGTGCGAAGAGGTTGATGGGTGGCAGGCGGTACGCCTGACGTCACAAAATGCGACACTTCCTTTCTAGGAAATTACGTTCCCAGATATCTCTGTATCGAAGCTATAGATTTCTAATTCTCCTTAAAACGCGATATCGCACCTCATCTCTCTGTCTCATGATAAGATATAATATTCATTGCGAGGTGTTATGTATTCCTCGTCTACAATTCAAATGAAAGTAAATGCGACACATCCTTGCCAGGAAATGGCGTTTGCAGATGTCTACGAATCGAAGCAATAGAGTTCTAATGCTTCTTAAAATGGGATATCGCATCTCATTCCTATGTTTCACGACAAGATATAATATTCATTGCGACGTGTCAGGTATACCTCGTATTCAATTCAAAAGAATGTAAACGCGACTATTACCTGCTAGGAAATAGCGTTTGCAGATGTCTACGTATTGCAGCAATAGAGTTCTAATACTTCTTAAATCGCGATAACACATTTCGATTCTATGTTTCTTGATAAGGAATAATATTCAATGTGGAATGTTATGTATATCCCGAATTCCTATCATAAGAATGTAAATGCGACACTTCCTTGCTACTAAATAGCGCTTGCAGATGTCTACGTATCGAAGCAATAGCGTTCTAATGCTTATTAAGACGGGATACCGCATCTCACTTCTATGTTTCGTGATAAGATATAATATTCGTTGCGATGTGCTATGTATTCCTCGTCTACACTTCAAGTGAATGTAAATGCGACACTTCCTTTCCAAAAAATAGCGTTTCCAGATTTCTACGTATCGAAGCATTAGAGTTCTAATGCTTCTTAAAACGCGATATCGCAGCTCATTTCAATGTTTCATGATAGGATATAATATTCATTGTGGAGTGTTATGTATACCTCGCATTCACTTCGTAAGAATGTAAATGCGACACTTCCTTGCTATTAAATAGCGTTTGCAGATGTCTATTTATCGTAGCAATAGAGTTCTAATGCTTCTTATAACGCTATATAGCGATATCGCATCTCACTTCTATGTTTCATGATAAGGTATAATATTCATTGCGAAATGTCATTTAAACCTCGTATTCACTTCAAATGTGTGTAAATGGGACACAACCTTGCTAGGAAATAGCGTTTGCAAATGTGTACGTATCGAGGCAATGGTGTTCTAATGCTTCTTAAAACGCGATATCGCATCTCATTCCTATGTTTCATTATATGATATAATATCCATTGCGATGTGTCATGTAAACCTCGCATTCACTTCAAAAGAATGTAAATGCGACACAACCTTGCTAGGAAATAGCGTTTGCAAATGTGTACGTATCGAGGCAATGGAGTTCTAATGCTACTTAAACCGCGATATCGCATCTCATTTATATGTTTCGTGATAAGATATAACATTCATTGCGAAGTGTCATGTATACCTCGTATTCACTCCAAAAGAATGTAAATGCGACTATTGCTTGCTAGGAAATAGTGTTTGCAGATGTCTACGTATCATGGCAATAGAGTTCTAATGCTTCTTAAAACGCGATATCGCATCTCTCTCCCATGTTTCATGATAAGATATAATACTCATTGCGAAGTGTCATGTATACCTCGTATTCTCTCCAATCGAATGTAAATGCGACCTTGCTACCTTACCTTCCTTGCTAGGAAATGGCGTATTCAGATGTCTACGTATCGTAGCAATGGTGTTTTAATGTTACTTAAATCGCGATATCGCATCTCATTTCTATCTTTCGTGATAAGATATAATAATCATTGCGAAGTGTCATGTACACCACGTTCTCAATTCAAAAGAAAGTAAATGCGACTACTGCTTGCTGGGAAATAGCGTTTGCAGATGTCTACGTATCGTAGCAATAGAGTTCTAATGCTACTTAAATCGCAATATCGCATCTCATTTATATGTTTCGTGATAAGATATAATATTCATTGCGAAATGTCATGTACACCTCGTATTCACTTCAAAAGTATGTAAGTGCGACACTTCCATGCTAGGAAATAGCGATTGCAGATGTCTACGTATCGTAGCAATAGATTTCTAATGCTTCTCGAAACGCGATATCGCATCTCATTTCTAAGTTTCCTGATAAGATATAATACTCATTGCGGAGTGTCATGTACACCTCGTATTCACTACAAAAGAATGTAAATGCGACACTTCCATGCTAGGAAATAGCGTCTGCAGATGTCTACGCGTCGAGGCAATAGAGTTCTAATGCTTCTTAAAACGCGATATCACATCTCAATTCTATGTTTCATTATAAGATATAATATTCATTGCGAAGTGTCATGTATACCTCGTATTCACATCAAAAGAATGTAAATGCGACTATTCCTTGCTAGGGCATAGCGTTTGCAGATGTCTACGTATCACAGCAATATAGTTCTAATGCTTCTTAGATCGCGATATCGCATCTCATTTCTATGTTTCGTGATATGTTATAATATTCATACCGTAGTGTCATGTAAACCTCGAATTCACTTCAAAAGAATGTAAATGCGACAATTGGTTGCTAGGAAATAGCGTTTGCAGATGTCTACGTATCGTAGCAATAGAGTTCTAATGCTTCACAAAACGCGATATCGCATCTCATTTCTATGCTTCATGATAAGATATAATATTCATTGCGAAGTGTCATGTATACCTCGTATTCCCTCCAAACGAATGTAAATGCGACACTTCCTTGCTAGGAAATGGCGTTTTCAGATGTCTACGTATCGTAGCAATAGAGTTCTAATGCTACTTATATCGCGATATCGCATCTCATTTATATGTTTCGTGATAAGATATAATATTCATCGCGAAGTGTCAGGTATACCTCGTATTCACTTCAAAAGAATGTAAATGCGACAGTTCCATGCTAGGATATAGCGTCAGCAGATGTCTACGCGTCGTGGCAATAGAGTTCTAATTCTTCTTAAAACGCGATATCGAATCTCAATTCTGTGCTTCATTATAAGATATAATATTCATTGCGAAGTGTCATGTATTCCTCGTATTCACATCAAAAGTATGTAAATGCGACTATTCCTTGCTAGGGCATAGCGTTTGCAGATGCCTACGTATCGTAGCAATAGAGTTCTAATGCTTCTTAGATCGCGATATCGCATCTCACTTCTATGTTTCATGATAAGATATAATATTCATTGCGAAGTGTCATGTATTCCTCGTATTCACATCAAAAGTATGTAAATGCGACTATTCCTTGCTAGGGCATAGCGTTTGCAGATGCCTACGTATCGTAGCAATAGAGTTCTAATGCTTCTTAGATCGCGATATCGCATCTCACTTCTATGTTTCATGATAAGATATAATATTCATTGCGAAGTGTCATGTATACCTCGTATTCACATCAAAAGAATGTAAATGCGACTATTCCTTGCTTGGGCATATCGTTTGCAGATGCCTACGTATCGTAGCAATAGAGTTCTAATGCTTCTTAGATCGCGATATCGCATCTCATTTCTATGTTTCGTGATAAGTTATAATATTCATTCCGAAGTCTCATGTAAACCTCGAATTCGCTTCAAAAGAATGTAAATGCGACTATTGGTTGCTAGGAAATAGCGATTGCAGATGTCTACGTATCGTAGCAATAGTGTTCTAATGCTTCTCAAATCGCGATATCGCATCTCACTTCCAAGTTTCCTGATAAGATATAATACTCATTGCGGAGTGTCATGTACACCTTGTATTCACTTCAAAAGGATGTAAATGCGACACTTCCATGCTAGGAAATAGCGTCTGCAGATGTCTACGTGTCGAGGCAATAGAGTTTTAATGCTTCTTAAAACGCGATATCGCATCTCAATACTATGTTTCATTATAGGATATAATATTCATTGCGAAGTGTCATGTATACCTCGTATTCACATCCAAAGGATGTAAATGCGACTATTCCTTGCTAGGGCATAGCGTTTGCAGATGCCTACGTGTCGTAGCAATAGATTTTTAATGCATCTTAAATCGCGATATCGCATCTCATTTCTATGTTTCGTGATATGTTATAATATTCATTCCGAAGTGTCATGTAAACCTCGAATTCACTTCAAAAGAATGTAAATGCGACTATTGGTTGCTAGGAAATACCGATTGCAGATGTCTACGTATCGTAGCAATAGAGTTCTAATGCTTCTCAAAACGCGATATCGCATCTCATTTCTAAGCTTCCTGATAAGACATAATACTCATTGCGGAGTGTCATGTACACCTCGTATTCACTTCAAAAGAATATAAATGCGACACTTCCATGCTAAGAAATAGCGACTGCAGATGTCTACGCGTCGAGGCAATAGAGTTCTAATGCTTCTTAAAACGCGATATCGCATCTCACTTCTATGTTTCATGATAAGATATAATGTTCATTGCGAAGTGTCATATATACCTCGTATTCACTACAAAAGAATGTAAATGCGAATCTTCCTTGCTAGAAAATAACGTTTGCAGATGACTACGTATCGGAGCAATGGAGTCCTAATGCTTCTCAAAACGAGATATCGCATCTCATTTCTATGCTTCATGATAAGCTATAATATTCATTGCGAAGTGTCATGTATACCTCGTATTCCCTCCAAACGAATGTAAATGCGACACTTCCCTCCTAGGAAATGGCGTATTCAGATGTCTACGTATCGTAGCAATAGAGTTGTAATGCTACTTAAATCGCGATATCGCATCTCATTTATATGTTTCGTGATAAGATATAATATTCATCGCGAAGTGTCAGGTATACCTCGTATTCACTTCAAAAGAATGTAAATGCGACACTTCCATGCTAGGAAATAGCGTCTGCAGATGTCTACGCGTCGTGGCAATAGAGATCTAATGCTTCTTAAAACGCGATATCGAATCTCAATTTTATGTTTCATTATAAGATATAATATTCATTGCGAAGTGTCATGTATTCCTCGTATTCACATCAAAAGAATGTAAATGCGACTATTCCTTGCTAGGGCATAGCGTTTGCAGATGCCTACGTATCGTAGCAATAGAGTTCTAATGCTTCTCAAAACGCGATACCGCATCTCATTTCTAAGTATCCTGATAAGATATAATATTCATTGCGGATTGTCATGTACACCTCGTATTCACTTCAAAAGAATGTAAATGCGACACTTCCATGCTAGGAAATAGCGTCTGCAGATGTCTACGCGTCGAGGCAATAGAGTTCTAATGCTTCTTAAAACGCGATATAGCATCTCACTTCTATGTTTCATGATAAGATATAATATTCATTGCGAAGTGTCATGTATACCTCGTATTCACATCAAAAGAATATAAATGCGACTATTCCTTGCTAGGGCATAGCGTTTGCAGATGCCTACGTATCGTAGCAATCGAGTTCTAATGCTTCTTAGATCGCGATATCGCATCTCATTTCTATGTTTCGTGATAAGTTATAATATTCATTCCGAAGTGTTATGTAAACCTCGAATTCGCTTCAAAAGAATGTAAATGCGACTATTGGTTGCTAGGAAATAGCGTTTGCAGATATCTCCGCATCGAGGAAATAGGGTTCTAATTCTTCTTAAGACGCGATATCGCATCTCACTTTTATGTTACATGATAAGATATAATGTTCATTGCGAAGTGTCATATATACCTCGTATTCACATCAAAAGAATGTAAATGCGACACTTCCATGCTAGGAAATAGCGACTGCAGATGTCTACGCGTCGAGGCAATAGAGTTCTAATGCTTCTTAAAACGCGATATCGCATCTCACTCCTATGCTTCATGATAAGATATAATGTTCATTGCGAAGTGTCATATATACCTCGTATTCACTTCAAAAGAATGTAAGTGCGAATCTTCCTTGCTAGGAAATAGCGTTTGCAGATGACTACGTATCGGAGCAATGGAGTTCTAATGCTTCTCAAAACGAGATATCGCATCTCATTTCTATGCTTCAAGATAAGATATAATATTCATTGCGAAGTGTCATGTATACCTCGTATTCCCTCCAAACGAATGTAAATGCGACACTTCCTTGGTAGGAAATGTCGTATTCAGATGTCTACGTATCGTAGCAATAGAGTTCTAATGCTACTTAAATCGCGATATCGCATCTCATTTATATGTTTCGTGATAAGATATAATATTCATCGCGAAGTGTCAGGTATACCTCGCAATCACTTCAAAAGAATGTAAATGCGACAGTTCCATGCTAGGAAATAGCGTCTGCAGTTGTCTACGCGTCGAGGCAATAGAGTTCTAATGCTTCTTAAAACGCGATATCGAATCTCAATTCTATGTTTCATTATAAGATATAATATTCATTGCGAAGTGTCATGTATACCTCGTATTCACTTCAAAAGAACGTAAGTGCGACACTTCCATGCTAGGAAATAGCGTTTGCAGATGTCTCCGCATTGAGGCCATAGAGTTCTAATGCTACTTAAAACGCGAAATCGCATCTCTCTTCTATGTTACATGATCAGATATAATATTCATTGCGAATTGTCATGTATACCTCGTATTCCCACCAAACGAATGTAAATGCGACACTTCCTTGCTAGGAAATGGCGTATTCAGATGTCTACGTATCGTAGCAATAGAGTTATAATGCTACTTAAATCGCGATATCGCATCTCATTTATATGTTTCGTGATAAGATATAATATTCATTGCGACGTGTCATGTATACCTCGTATTCACTTCAAAAGAATGTAAATGCGACACTTCCATGCTAGGAAATAGCGTTTGCAGATGTGTACGTATCGTAGCAATAGAGTTCTAGTGCTTCTCAAAACGCGATATAGCACCTCTTTCCCATGTTTCATGATAAGATATAATATTCATTGCGAAGTGTCATGTATATCTCGTATTCACTTCAAATGAATGTAAATGCGACACTTCCATGCTAGGAAATAGCGTTTGCAGATGTCTGCGTATCGTAGCAATAGAGTTCTAATGCTTCTTAAAACGCGATATCGCATCTCACTTTTATGTTTCATGATAAGATATAATATTCATTGCGACGTGTCATGTATACCTCGTATTCACATCAAAAGAATGCAAATGCGACACTTCCATGCTAGGAAATAGCGTTTGCAGATGTCTACGTATCGTAGCAATAGAGTTCTAGTGCTTCTCAGAACGCGATATAGCACCTCATTCCTATGTTTCATGATAAGATATAATATTCATTGCGAAGTGTCATGTATATCTCGTATTCACTTCAAACGAATGCAAATGCGACACTTCCATGCTAGGAAATAGCGTTTGCAGATGTCTACGTATCGCAGCAATAGAGTTCTAATGTTTCTTAGAACGCGATATCGCATCTCACTTTTATGTTTCATGATAAGATATAATATTCATTGCGACGTGTCATGTATACCTCGTATTCACTTCAAAAGAATGTGAATGCGACACTTCCACGCTAGGAAATAGCGTTTGCAGATGTCTACGTATCGTAGCAATAGAGTTCTAGTGCTTCTCGAAACGCGATATAGCACCTCATTCCTATGTTTCATGATAAGATATAATATTCATTGCGAAGTGTCATGTATACCTCGTATTCACTTCAAATGAATGTAAATGCGACACTTCCATGCTAGGAAATAGCGTTTGCAGATGTCTACGTATCGTATTAATAGAGTTCCAATGCTTCCTAAAACGCTATATCGCATCACTCTTCTATGTTTCATGATAAGGTATAATATTCATTTCGAAGTGTCATGTATATCTCGTATTCACTTCAAATGAATGTAAATGCGACACTTCCTTGCTAGGAAATATTGTTTGCAGATGTCTACGTATCGTAGCAGTAGAGTTCTAATGCTTCTTAAAACAAGATGCCTCATTTCATTTCTATGTTCCGTGATAAGATATAATATTCATTGTGGATTGTTATGTATACCTCGTATTCACTTCAAATGAATGTAAATGCGACACTTCCATGCTAGGAAATAGCGTTTGCAGATGTCTACGTATCGTTGCAATAGAGTTCTAATGCTTCTTAAAACGCGATATCGCATCTCACTGCTATGTTTCATGATAAGATATAATATTCATTATGGAGTGATATGTATACCTCGTATTCACTTCAAAAGAATGTAAATATGACACTTCCATGCTAGGAATTAGCGTTTGCAGATGTCTACGTATCGTAGCAATAGAGTAATTATGCTTCTTAAAACGAGATTTCGCATCTCACTGCTATGTTTCATGATAAGATATAATATTCATTGCGAAGTGTCATGTATACCTCGTATTCACTTCAAAAGAATGTAAATATGACACTTCCATGCTAGGAATTAGCGTTTGCAGATGTCTACGTATCGTAGCAATAGAGTAATAATGCTTCTTAAAACGAGATTTCGCATCTCACTGCTATGTTTCATGATAAGATATAATATTCATTATGGAGTGATATGTATACCTCGTACTCACTTCAAAAGAATGTAAATGCGAACCTTCCATGCTAGGGAATAGCCTTTGCAGATGTCTACGTATCGTAGCAATAGAGTTCTAATGCTTCTTAGAACGCGATATCGCATCTCACTTTTATGTTTCATGATAAGATATAATATTCATTGCGAAGTGTCATGTATACCTCGTATTCACTTCAAAAGAATGTAAATGCGACACTTCCGTGCTAGGAAACAGCGTTTGCAGATGTCTACGTATCGTAGCAATAGGGTTCTAATGCTTCTTAAAACGCGATATCGCATCTCACTTCTATCTTTCATGATAAGATATAATATTTATTGCGAAGTGTCATGTATACCTCGTATTCACTTCAAAGGAATGTAAATGCGACACTTCCATGCTAGGAAATAGGGCTTGCAGATGTCAACGTATCGTAGCAATTGAGTTCTAATGCTTCTTAGAACGAGATGTCGCATTTCATTTCTATGTTTCGTAATAAGATATAATATTCATTGTGGTGTGTTATGTATACCTCGTATTCACTTCAAAAGGATGTAAGTGCGACACTTCCTTGCTAGGAAATATTGTTTGCAGATGTCTACGTATCGTAGCAATGAAGTTCGAGTGCTTCTTAAATCACGATATCGCATCCCATTTCTATGTTTCGTGATAAGGTGTAATATTCATTGCGAAGTGTCATGTATACATCGTATTCACTTCAAAAGAATGTAAATGCGACACTTTCTTGCTAGGAAATATTGTTTGCAGATGTATACGTATCGTCGCAATAGAGCTCTAATGCTTCTCAAAACGCGAAATCGCAACTCATTCCTATGTTTCATGATAAGATATAATATTAATTGCAAAGTGTCATGTATATCTCGTATTCACTTCAAAAGAATGTAAATGCGAAACTTCCATGCTAGGAAATATCGTTTGCAGATGTCTACGTATCCTAGCAATAGAGTTCTAATGCTTCTCAAAGCAAGATATCGCAAATCATTCCTATGTTTCATGATAAGATATAATATTCATTGCGAAGTGTCATGTATATCGCGTATTCACTTCAAAAGAATGTAAATGCGAAACTTCCATGCTAGGAAATAGCGTTTGCAGATGTCTACCTATCGTAGCGATAGAGTTCTATTGCTTCTTAGAACGCGATATCGCATATCACTTCTATGTTTCATGATAAGATGTAATATTCATTGCGAAGTGTCATGTATACCTCGTATTCACTTCAAAAGAATGTAAATGCGAAACTTCCATGCTAGGAAATAGCGTTTGCAGATGTCTACGTATCGTAGCAATAGAGTTCTAATGCTTCTTAAAACGAGATGTCGCATTTCATTTCCATGTATCGTAATAAGATATAATATTCATTGTGGAGTGTCATGTATACCTCGTACTCACATCACAAGAATGTAAATGCGACACATCCATGCAAGGAAATAGCGTTTGCAGATATCAACGTATATTAGCAATTGAGATCTTATGCTTCTCAATACGCGATATCGCATCTCATTCCTATGTTTCATTACAAGATATAATACTCATTGCGAAGAGTCACGTATACCTCGTATTCACTTCAAAAGAATGTAAATGCGAAACTTCCATGGTAGGAAATAGCGTTTGCAGATGTCTACGTACCGTAGCGATAGAGTTCTATTGCTTCCTAAAACGCGATATCGCATCTCACTTCTATGTTTCATGATAAGATGTAATATTCATTGCGAAGTGTCATGTATACCTCGTATTCACTTCAAAAGAATGTAAATGCGAAACTTCCATGCTAGGAAATAGCGTTTGCAGATGTCTACGTATCGTAGCGATAGAGTTCTAATGCTACTTAAATCGCGATATCGCATCTGATTTATATGTTTCGTGATATGTTATAATATTCATTCCGAAGTGTCATGTAAACCTCGAATTCACTTCAAAAGAATGTAAATGCGGCTATGGGTTGCTAGGAAATAGCGATTGCAGATGTCTACGTATCGTAGCAATAGAGTTCTGATGCTTCTCAAAACGCGATACAGCACCTCATTCCTATGTTTCATGATAAGATATAATATTCATTGCGAAGTGTCATGTATATCTCGTATTCACTTCAAAAGAATGTAAATGCGACACTTCCATGCTAGGAAATAGCGTTTGCAGATGTCTACGTATCGTAGCAATAGAGTTCTAATGCTTCTTAAAATGAGATGCCGCATTTCATTTCTATGTTTCGTGGTAAGATATAATATTCATTGTGGAGTGTTATGTATACCTCGTATTCACTTCAAAAGAACGTAAATGCGACACTTCCTTGCTAGGAAATAACATTTCCAGATGTGTACGCATCGTACCAATAGAGTTCTAGCGCTTCTTAAATCGCGATATCGCATCTCACTTCTATGTTTCGTGATAAGATATAATATTCATTGCCAAGTGTCATGTATACATCGTATTCACTTCACAAGAATGTAAATGCGACACTTCCTTGCTAGGAAATAGCGTTTGCAGATGTCTAGGCATCGTAGCAATAGAGTTCTAGCGCTTCTTAAATCGCGATATCGCATCTCACTTCTATGTTTCGTGAGAAGATATAATACTCATTGTAGAGTGTTATGTATACCTCGTATTCACTACAAAAGAATGTAAATGCGACACTTCCATGCTAGGAAACAGCGTTTGCAGATGTCTACGTATCGTAGCAATAGGGTTCTAATGCTTCTTAAAACGCGATATCGCATCTCACTTCTATCTTTCATGATAAGATATAATATTTATTGCGAAGTGTCATGTATACCTCGTATTCACTTCAAAGGAATGTAAATGCGACACTTCCATGCTAGGAAATAGGGCTTGCAGATGTCAACGTATCGTAGCAGTAGATTTCTAATGCTTCTTAAAACGAGATGTCGTATTTCATATCTATGTTTCGTAATAAGATATAATAATCATTGTGTAATGTTATGTATACCTCGTATTCACTTCAGTGGAATGTAAGTGCGAAATTTCCTTGCTAGGAAATAGAGTTTGCAGATGTCTACGTATATTAGCAATAGAGTTCTAATGCTTCTGAATACGCGATATAGAACCTCATTCCTATGTTTCATGATAAGATATAATATTCATTGCGAAGTGTCATGTATATCTCGTATTCACATCAAAAGAATGTAAATGCGACACTTCTATGCTAGGAAATAGAGTTTGCAGATGTCTACGTATCGTAGCAATAGAGTTCTAATGCTCCTTAAAACGCGATATCGCATCTCACTTCTATGTTTCATGATAAGATATAATGTTCATTGTAGAGTGTCATGTATACCTCGTATTCACTTCAAATGAATGTAAATGCGACACTTCCGTGCTAGGATGTAGCGGTTGCAGATGTCTACGTATCGTAGCAATAGGGTTCTAATGCTTCTTAAGACGCGATATCGCATCTCACTTCTATGTTACATGATAAGATATAATATTCATTGCGAAGTGTCATGTATACCTCGATTTCTCTTCACAAGAATGTAAATGCGACACTTCCTTGCTAGGAAATAGCGTTTGCAGATGTCTACGTATCGCAGCAATAGAGTTCCAATGCTTCCTAAAACGCGATATCGCATCTCCCTTCTATGTTTCATGATAAGGTATAACATTCATTGCGAAGTGTCATGTATATCTCATATTCAGTTCAAACGAATGTAAATGCGACACTTCCATGCTAGGAAGTAGCGTTTGCAGATGTCTACGTATCGTAGCAATAGAGTTCTAATGCTTCTTAAAACGCGATATCGCACCTCATTCCTATGTTTCATGATAAGATATAATATTCATTGCGAAGTGTCATGTATACCTCGTACTCACTTCAAAAGAATGTAAATGCGACACTTCCATGCTAGGATGTATCGTTTGAAGATGTCTACGTATCACAGCAATAGAGTACTAATGCTTCTTAAAACGAGATGTCGTATTTAATCTCTATGTTTCATAATAAGATATAATATTCATTGTGTAATGTTATGTATACCTCGTATTCACTTCAATGGAATGTAAGTGCGACATTTCCTTGCTAGGAAATAGAGGTTGCAGATGTCTACGTATATTAGCAATAGAGTTCTAATGCTTCTCAAAACGCGATATAGCACCTCATTCCTATGTTTCATGATAAGATATAATATTCATTGCGAAGTGTCATGTATATTTCGTATTCACTTCAAAAGTATGTAAATGCGACACTTCCATGCTAGGAAATAGCGTTTGCAGATGTCTAGGCATCGTAGCAATAGAGTTCTAGCGCTTCTTAAATCGCGATATCGCATCTCACTTCTATGTTTCGTGATAAGATATAATACTCATTGTAGAGTGTTATGTATACCTCGTATTCACTACAAAAGAATGTAAATGCGACACTTCCGTGCTAGGAAACAGCGTTTGCAGATGTCTACGTATCGTAGCAATAGGGTTCTAATGCTTCTTAAAACGCGATATCGCATCTCACTTCTATCTTTCATGATAAGATATAATATTTATTGCGAAGTGTCATGTATACCTCGTATTCACTTCAAAGGAATGTAAATGCGACACTTCCATGCTAGGAAATAGGGCTTGCAGATGTCAACGTATCGTAGCAATTGAGTTCTAATGCTTCTTAGAACGAGATGTCGCATTTCATTTCTATGTTTCGTAATAAGATATAATATTCATTGTGGTGTGTTATGTATACCTCGTATTCACTTCAAAAGGATGTAAGTGCGACACTTCCTTGCTAGGAAATATTGTTTGCAGATGTCTACGTATCGTAGCAATGAAGTTCGAGTGCTTCTTAAATCACGATATCGCATCCCATTTCTATGTTTCGTGATAAGGTGTAATATTCATTGCGAAGTGTCATGTATACATCGTATTCACTTCAAAAGAATGTAAATGCGACACTTTCTTGCTAGGAAATATTGCTTGCAGATGTATACGTATCGTCGCAATAGAGCTCTAATGCTTCTCAAAACGCGAAATAGCAACTCATTCCTATGTTTCATGATAAGATATAATATTAATTGCAAAGTGTCATGTATATCTCGTATTCACTTCAAAAGAATGTAAATGCGAAACTTCCATGCTAGGAAATATCGTTTGCAGATGTCTACGTATCCTAGCAATAGAGTTCTAATGCTTCTCAAAGCAAGATATCGCAAATCATTCCTATGTTTCATGATAAGATATAATATTCATTGCGAAGTGTCATGTATATCGCGTATTCACTTCAAAAGAATGTAAATGCGAAACTTCCATGCTAGGAAATAGCGTTTGCAGATGTCTACCTATCGTAGCGATAGAGTTCTATTGCTTCTTAGAACGCGATATCGCATATCACTTCTATGTTTCATGATAAGATGTAATATTCATTGCGAAGTGTCATGTATACCTCGTATTCACTTCAAAAGAATGTAAATGCGAAACTTCCATGCTAGGAAATAGCGTTTGCAGATGTCTACGTATCGTAGCAATAGAGTTCTAATGCTTCTTAAAACGAGATGTCGCATTTCATTTCCATGTATCGTAATAAGATATAATATTCATTGTGGAGTGTCATGTATACCTCGTACTCACATCACAAGAATGTAAATGCGAACCTTCCATGCTAGGGAATAGCCTTTGCAGATGTCTACGTATCGCAGCAATAGAGTTCTAATGCTTCTTAGAACGCGATATCGCATCTCACTTTTATGTTTCATGATAAGATATAATATTCATTGCGAAGTGTCATGTATACCTCGTATTCACTTCAAAAGTATGTAAATGCGACACTTCCATGCTAGGAAATAGCGTTTGCAGATGTCTACGTATCGTAGCAATAGAGTTCTAATGCTTCTTAAAACGAGATGCCTCATTTCATTTCTATGTTCCGTGATAAGATATAATATTCATTGTAGAGTGTCATGTATACCTCGTATTCACTTCAAATGAATGTAAATGCGACACTTCCGTGCTAGGATGTAGCGGTTGCAGATGTCTACGTATCGTAGCAATAGGGTTCTAATGCTTCTTAAGACGCGATATCGCATCTCACTTCTATGTTACATGAGAAGATATAATATTCATTATGGAGTGTTATGTATACCTCGTATTCACTTCAGTGGAATGTAAGTGCGACATGTCCATGCTAGGAAGTATTGTTTGCAGATGTCTACGTATCACAGCAATAGAGTTCTAATGCTTCTCAAAACTCGATACAGCACCTCATTCTTATGTTTCATGATACGATATAATTTTCATTGCGAAGTGTCATGTATATCTCGTATTCACTTCAAAAGAATGTAAATGCGACACTTCCATGCTAGGAAATAGCGTTTGCAGATGTCTTCGTATCGTAGCAATAGAGTTCTAATGCTTTTAAAACGCGATATCGCATCTCACTTCTATGTTTCATGATAAGATATAATATTCATTGCGAAGTGTCATGTATATCTCGTATTCACTACAAAAGAATGTAAATAAGACACTTCCATGCTAGGAAATAGCGTTTGCAGATGTCTACGTATCGTAGCAATAGAGTTCTAATGCTTTTAAAACGCGATATCGCATCTCACTGCTATGTTTCATGAGAAGATATAATATTCATTATGGAGTGTTATGTATACCTCGTATTCACTTCAGTGGAATGTAAGTGCGACATGTCCATGCTAGGAAGTATTGTTTGCAGATGTCTACGTATCACAGCAATAGAGTTCTAATGCTTCTCAAAACTCGATACAGCACCTCATTCTTATGTTTCATGATACGATATAATTTTCATTGCGAAGTGTCATGTATATCTCGTATTCACTTCAAAAGAATGTAAATGCGACACTTCCATGCTAGGAAATAGCGTTTGCAGATGTCTTCGTATCGTAGCAATAGAGTTCTAATGCTTTTAAAACGCGATATCGCATCTCACTTCTATGTTTCATGATAAGATATAATATTCATTGCGAAGTGTCATGTATATCTCGTATTCACTACAAAAGAATGTAAATGCAACACTTCCATGCTAGGAAATAGCGTTTGCAGATGTCTACGTATCGCAGCAATAGAGTTCTCATGCTCCCTAAAATGCAATATCGCACCTCTCTTCTATGTTTCATGATAAGGTATAATATTCATTGCGAAGTGTCATGTATACCTCGTATTCACTTCAAAAGAATGTAAATGCGACACTTCCTTGCTAGGAAATATTGTTTGCAGATGTCTACGTATCACAGCAATAGAGTACTAACGCTTCTTAAAACGAGATGTCGTATTTCACTTCTGTGTTTCGTAATAAGATATAATATTCATTGTGTAATGTTATGTATACCTCGTATTCACTTCAGTGGAATGTAAGTGCGAAACTTCCTTGCTAGGAAATAGAGTTTGCAGATGTCTACGTATAATAGCAATAGAGTTCTAATGCTTCTCAAAACGCGATATAGCACCTCATTCCTATGTTTCATGATAAGCTATAATATTCATTGCGAAGTGTCATGTATATCTCGTATTCACTTCAAAAGAATGTAAATGCGACACTTCCATGCTAGGAAATAGCGTTTGCAGATGTCTACGTATCGCAGCAATAGAGTTCTTATGCTTCCTAAAACGCGATATCGCATCTCTCTTCTATGTTCCATGATAAGGTATAATATTCATTGCGAAGTGTCATGTATACCTCGTATTCACTTCAAAAGAATGTAAATGCGACACTTCCTTGCTAGGAGATATTGTTTGCAGATGTCTACGTATCACAGCAATAGAGTACTAATGCTTCTTAAAACGAGATGTCGTATTTCATTTCTATGTATCGTAATAAGATATAATACTCATTGTGCAATGTTATGTATACCTCGTATTCACTTCAGTGGAATGTAAGTGCCACATGTCCATGCTAGGAGATAGAGTTTGCAGATGTCTACGTATAACAGCAATAGAGTTCTAATGCTTCTCAAAACGCGATATAGCACCTCATTCCTATGTTTCATGATAAGCTATAATATTCATTGCGAAGTGTCATGTATATCTCGTATTCACTTCAAATGAATGTAAATGCGACACTTCCATGCTAGGAAATAGCGTTTGCAGATGTCTACGTATCGCAGCAATAGAGTTCTTATGCTTCCTAAAACGCGATATCGCATCTCTCTTCTATGTTTCATGATAAGGTATAATATTCATTGCGAAGTGTCATGTATACCTCGTACTCACTTCAAGAGAATGTAAATGCGACCCTTCCATGCTAGGAAATAGTGTTTGCAGATGTCTGCGTATCGTAGTAATAGGGTTCTAATGCTTCTTAGAACGCGATATCGCATCTCACTTCTATGTTCCATGATGAGATATAATATTCATTGCGAAGTGTCATGTATACCTCGATTTCATTTCACAAGAATGTAAATTTGACACATCCTTGCTAGGAAATATTGTTTGCAGATGTCTACGTATCACAGCAATAGAGTTCTAATGCTCCCTAAAATGCGATATCGCACCTCTCTTCTATGTTTCATGATAAGATATAATATTCAGTGCGAAGTGTCATGTATACCTCGATTTCACTTCACAAGAATGTAAATGCGACACTTCCATGCTAGGAAATAGTGTTTGCAGATGTCTGCGTATCGTAGTAATAGGGTTCTAATGCTTCTTAGAACGCGATATCGCATCTCACTTCTATGTTCCATGATGAGATATAATATTCATTGCGAAGTGTCATGTATACCTCGATTTCATTTCACAAGAATGTAAATTTGACACATCCTTGCTAGGAAATATTGTTTGCAGATGTCTACGTATCACAGCAATAGAGTTCTAATGCTCCCTAAAATGCGATATCGCACCTCTCTTCTATGTTTCATGATAAGATATAATATTCAGTGCGAAGTGTCATGTATACCTCGATTTCACTTCACAAGAATGTAAATGCGACACTTCCTTGCTAGGAAATATTGTTTGCAGATGTCTACGTATCACAGCAATAGAGTTCTAATGCTTCCTAAAACGCGATATCGCATCTCACTGCTATGTTTCACGATAAGATATAATATTCATTGCGAAGTGTCATGTATACCTCGTATTCACTTCAAAAGAATGTAAATGCGACACTTACATGCTAGGAAATAGCGTTTGCAGATGTCTACGTATCGTAGCAATAGAGTTCTAATGCTTCTTAAAACGAGATGTCGCATCTCATTTCTATGTCTCATGATCAGATATAATAATCATTGCGAAGTGTCATGTATACCTCGTATTCACTTCAAAAGGATGTAAATGCGACACTTCCTTGCTAGGAAATAGCGTTTCCAGATGACTACGTATCGTAGCAATAGGATTCTAATGCTTCTTAAAACGCGATATGGCATCTCACTTCTATGTTTCACGATAAGATATAATATTCATTGCGAAGTGTCATGTATACCTCGTATTCACTTCAAAAGAATGTAAATCCGACACTTACATGCTAGGAAATAGCGTTTGCAGATGTCTACGAATCGTAGCAATAGAGTTCTAATGCTTCTTAAAACGAGATGTCGCATCTCATTTCTATGTCTCATGATCAGATATAATAATCATTGCGAAGTGTCATGTATACCTCGTAGTCACTTCAAAAGGATGTAAATGCGACACTTCCTAGCTAGGAAATGGCGTTTCCAGATGACTACGTATCGTAGCAATAGGGTTCTAATGCTTCTTAAAACGCGATATAGCACCTCATTCCTATGTTTCATGATAAGATATAATATTCATTGCGAAGTGTCATGTATATCTCGTATTCGCTTCAAAAGAATGTAAATAAGACACTTCCATGCTAGGAAATAGCGTTTGCAGATGTCTACGTATCGTAGCAATAGAGTTCTAATGCTACTTAGAACGCGATATCGCATCTCACTTCTATGGTTCATGATAAGATATAATATTCATTGCGATGTGTCAGTATACCTCGTACTCACTTCAAAAGAATGTAAATGCGACAATTCCTTGCTAGGAAATATTGTTTGCAGATGTCTACGTATCACAGCAATAGAGTACTAATGCTTCTTAAAACGAGATGTAGTATTTCATTTCTATGTTTCGTAATAAGATATAATATTCTTTGTGTAATGTTATGTATACCTCGTATTCACTTCAGTGGAATGTAAGTGCCACATGTCCATGCTAGGAGATAGAGTTTGCAGATGTCTACGTATAACACCAATAGAGTTCTAATGCTTCTCAAAACGCGATATAGCACCTCATTCCTATGTTTCATGATAAGCTATAATATTCATTGCGAAGTGTCATGTATATCTCGTATTCACTTCAAATGAATGTAAATGCGACACTTCCATGCTAGGAAATAGCGTTTGCAGATGTCTACGTATCGCAGCAATAGAGTTCTTATGCTTCCTAAAACGCGATATCGCATCTCTCTTCTATGTTTCATGATAAGGTATAATATTCATTGCGAAGTGTCATGTATACCTCGTACTCACTTCAAGAGAATGTAAATGCGACCCTTCCATGCTAGGAAATAGCGTTTGCAGATGTCTAAGTATCGTAGCAATAGAGTTCTGATGCTTCTTAGAACACGATATCGCATCTGACTTCTATGTTTCATGATAAGATATAATATTCATTGCGAAGTGTCATCTATACCTCGTATTCACTTCAAAAGAATGTAAATGCGACACTTCCATGCTAGGAAATAGTGTTTGCAGATGTCTGCGTATCGTAGTAATAGGGTTCTAATGCTTCTTAGAACGCGATATCGCATCTCACTTCTATGTTCCATGATGAGATATAATATTCATTGCGAAGTGTCATGTATACCTCGATTTCATTTCACAAAAATGTAAATTTGACACATCCTTGCTAGGAAATATTGTTTGCAGATGTCTACGTATCACAGCAATAGAGTTCTAATGCTCCCTAAAATGCGATATCGCACCTCTCTCCTATGTTTCATGATAAGATATAATATTCAGTGCGAAGTGTCATGTATACCTCGATTTCACTTCACAAGAATGTAAATGCGACACTTCCTTGCTAGGAAATATTGTTTGCAGATGTCTACGTATCACAGCAATAGAGTTCTAATGCTTCCTAAAACGCGATATCGCATCTCTCTTCTATGTTTCATGATAAGGTATAATATTCATTGCGAAGTGTCATGTATACCTCGTATTCACTTCAGTGGAACGTAAGTGGAATGTAAGTGTAATGCTAGGAAATAGAGTTCGCAAATGTCTACGCATATTAGCAATAGAGTTCTAATGCTTCTCAAAACGCGATATAGCACCTCATTCCTATGTTTCATGATAACCTATAATATTCATTGCGAAGTGTCATGTATATCTCGTATTCACTTCAAAAGAATGTAAATGCGACACTTCCATGCTAGGAAATAGCGTTTGCAGATGTCTACGTATCGCAGCAATAGAGTTCTAATGCTTCTTACAACGCGACATCGCATCTCACTGCTATGTTTCACGATAAGATATAATATTCATTGCGAAGTGTCATGTATACCTCGTATTCACTTCAAAAGAATGTAAATGCGACACTTATATGCTAGGAAATAGCGTTTGCAGATGTCTACGTATCGTAGTAATAGAGTTCTAATGCTTCTTAAAACGAGATGTCGCATCTCATTTCTATGTCTCATGATCAGATATAATAATCATTGCGAAGTGTCATGTATACCTCGTATTCACTTCAAAAGGATGTAAATGCGACACTTCCTTGCTAGGAAATAGCGTTTCCAGATGACTACGTATCTTAGCAATAGGATTCTAATGCTTCTTAAAACGCGATATGGCATCTCACTTCTATGTTTCATGATAAGATATAATATTCATTGCGAAGTGTCATGTATACCTCGTATTCACTTCAAAAGAATGTAAATCCGACACTTACATGCTAGGAAATAGCGTTTGCAGATGTCTACGAATCGTAGCAATAGAGTTCTAATGCATCTTAAAACGAGATGTCGCATCTCATTTCTATGTCTCATGATCAGATATAATAATCATTGCGAAGTGTCATGTATACCTCGTAGTCACTTCAAAAGGATGTAAATGCGACACTTCCTAGCTAGGAAATGGCGTTTCCAGATGACTACGTATCGTAGCAATAGGGTTCTAATGCTTCTTAAAACGCGATATAGCACCTCATTCCTATGTTTCATGATAAGATATAATATTCATTGCGAAGTGTCATGTATATCTCGTATTCACTTCAAAAGAATGTAAATGCGACACTTCCATGCTAGGAAATAGCGTTTGCAGATATCTACGTATCGTAGCAATAGAGTTCTAATGCTTTTAAAACGCGATATCGCATCTCACTGCTATGTTTCATGAGAAGATATAATATTCATTATGTAGTGTTATGTATACCTCGTATTCACTTCAGTGGAATGTAAGTGCGACATGTCCATGCTAGGAAATAGAGTTTGCAGATGTCTACGTATCGTAGCAATAGAGTTCTAATGCTTCTCAAAACTCGATACAGCACCTCATTCCTATGTTTCATGATACGATATAATTTTCATTGCGAAGTGTGATGTATATCTCGTATTCACTTCAAAAGAATGTAAATGCGACACTTCCATGCTAGGAAATAGCGTTTGCAGATGTCTTCGTATCGTAGCAATAGAGTTCTAATGCTTTTAAAACGCGATATCGCATCTCACTTCTGTGTTTCATGATAAGATACAATATTCATTGCGAAGTGTCATGTATACCTCGTATTCACTTCAATAGAATGTAAATAAGACACTTCCATGCTAGGAAATAGCGTTTGCAGATGTCTACGTACCGTAGCAATAGAGTTCTAATGCTACTTAGAACGCGATATCGAATCTCACTTCTATGGTTCATGATAAGATATAATATTCATTGCGATGTGTCAGTATACCTCGTACTCACTTCAAAAGAATGTAAATGCGACACTTCCTTGCTAGGAAATATTGTTTGCGGATGTCTACGTATCACAGCAATAGAGTACTAATGCTTCTTAAAACGAGATGTAGTATTTCATTTCTATGTTTCGTAATAAGATATAATATTCTTTGTGTAATGTTATGTATACCTCGTATTCACTTCAGTGGAATGTAAGTGCGACATGTCCATGCTAGGAAATAGAGTTTGCAGATGTCTACGTATCGTAGCAATAGAGTTCTAATGCTTCTCAAAACGCGATACAGCACCTCATTCCTATGTTTCATGATAAGATATAATATTCATTGCGAAGTGTCATGTATATCTCGTATTCACTTCAAAAGAATGTAAATGCGACACTTCCATGCTAGGAAATATCGTTTGCAGATGTCTACGTATGGCAGCAATAGAGTTCTTATGCTTCCTAAAACGCGATATCGCATCTCTCTTCTATGTTCCATGATAAGGTATAATATTCATTGCGAAGTGTCATGTATACCTCGTATTCACTTCAAAAGAATGTAAATGCGACACTTCCTTGCTAGGAGATATTGTTTGCAGATGTCTACGTATCACAGCAATAGAGTACTAATGCTTCTTAAAACGAGATGTCGTATTTCATTTCTATGTATCGTAATAAGATATAATACTCATTGTGAAATGTTATGTATACCTCGTATTCACTTCAGTGGAATGTAAGTGCCACATGTCCATGCTAGGAGATAGAGTTTGCAGATGTCTACGTATAACAGCAATAGAGTTCTAATGCTTCTCAAAACGCGATATAGCACCTCATTCCTATGTTTCATGATAAGCTATAATATTCATTGCGAAGTGTCATGTATATCTCGTATTCACTTCAAAAGAATGTAAATGCGACACTTCCATGCTAGGAAATAGCGTTTGCAGATGTCTACGTATCGCAGCAATAGAGTTCTTATGCTTCCTAAAACGCGATATCGCATCTCTCTTCTATGTTTCATGATAAGGTATAATATTCATTGCGAAGTGTCATGTATACCTCGTACTCACTTCAAGAGAATGTAAATGCGACCCTTCCATGCTAGGAAATAGCGTTTGCAGATGTCTAAGTATCGTAGCAATAGAGTTCTGATGCTTCTTAGAACGCGATATCGCATCTGACTTCTATGTTTCATGATAAGATATAATATTCATTGCGAAGTGTCATCTATACCTCGTATTCACTTCAAAAGAATGTAAATGCGACACTTCCATGCTAGGAAATAGTGTTTGCAGATGTCTGCCTATCGTAGTAATAGGGTTCTAATGCTTCTTAGAACGCGATATCGTATTTCACTTCTATGTTCCATGATGAGATATAATATTCATTGCGAAGTGTCATGTATACCTCGATTTCATTTCACAAGAATGTAAATTTGACACATCCTTGCTAGGAAATATTGTTTGCAGATGTCTACGTATCACAGCAATAGAGTTCTAATACTCCCTAAAATGCGATATCGCACCTCTCTTCTATGTTTCATGATAAGATATAATATTCAGTGCGAAGTGTTATGTATACCTCGATTTCACTTCACAAGAATGTAAATGCGACACTTCCTTGCTAGGAAATATTGTTTGCAGATGTCTACGTATCACAGCAATAGAGTTCTAATGCTTCCTAAAACGCGATATCGCATCTCTCTTCTATGTTTCATGATAAGGTATAATATTCATTGCGAAGTGTCATGTATACCTCGTATTCACTTCAAATGAATGTAAATGCGACACTTCCATGCTAGGAAATAGCGTTTGCAGATGTCTACGTATCGTTGCCATAGAGTTCTAATGCTTCTCAAAACGCGATATAGCACCTCATTCCTATGTTTCATGATAAGATATAATATTCATTATGGAGTGTTATGTATATCACGTATTCACTTCAAAAGAATGTAAATGCGACACTTCCATGCTAGGAAATAGCGTTTGCAGATGTCTACGTATCGCAGCAATAGAGTTCTAATGCTTCCTAAAACGCGATATCGCATCTCACTGCTATGTTTCATGAGAAGATATAATGTTCATTATGGAGTGTTATGTATACCTCGTACTCACTTCAAAAGAATGTAAATGGGACCCTTCCACGCTAGGAAATAGCGTTTGCAGATGTCTACGTATTGTAGCAAAAGAGTTCTAATGCTTCTTAGAACGCGATATCGCATCTCACATCTATGTTTCATGATAAGATATAATATGCATTGCGAAGTGTCATCTATACCTCGAATTCACTTCAAAAGAATGTAAATATGACACTTCCTTGCTAGGAAATAGCGTTTGCAGATGTCTACGTATCGTAGCAGTAGATTTCTAGTACTTCTTAAAACGCGATATCGCATCTCACTGCTATGTTTCATGAAAAGATATAATATTCATTATGGAGTGTTATGTATACCTCGTACTCACCTCAAAAGAGTGTAAATGCGACCCTTCCATGCTAGGAAATAGCGTTTGCAGATGTCTACGAATCGTAGCAATAGAGTTCTAATGCTTCTTAAAACGAGATGTCGCATCTCATTTCTATGTCTCATGATCAGATATAATAATCATTGCGAAGTGTCATGTATACCTCGTAGTCACTTCAAAAGGATGTAAATGCGACACTTCCTAGCTAGGAAATGGCGTTTCCAGATGACTACGTATCGTAGCAATAGGGTTCTAATGCTTCTTAAAACGCGATATAGCACCTCATTCCTATGTTTCATGATAAGATATAATATTCATTGCGAAGTGTCATGTATATCTCGTAATCACTTCAATAGAATGTAAATGCGACACTTCCGTGCTAGGAAATAGCGTTTGCAGATGTCTACGTATCGTAGCAATAGAGTTCTAATGCTTTTAAAACGCGATATCGCATCTCACTGCTATGTTTCATGAGAAGATATAATATTCATTATGGAGTGTTATGTATACCTCGTATTCACTTCAGTGGAATGTAAGTGCGACATGTCCATGCTAGGAAATAGAGTTTGCAGATGTCTTCGTGTCGTAGCAATAGAGTTCTAATGCTTTTAAAACGCGATATCGCATCTCACTTCTATGTTTCATGATAAGATACAATATTCATTGCGATGTGCCATGTATACCTCGTACTCACTTCAAAAGAATGTAAATGCGACACTTCCATGCTAGGATATAGCGTTTGCAGATGTCTACGTATCGTAGCAATAGAGTTCTAATGCTTCTTAAAACGAGATGTCGCATTTCATTTCTATGTTTAGTGACAAGATATAATATTCATTGTGGAGTGTTATGTATACCTCGTATTCGCTTCAAAAGAACGTAAATAAGACACTTCCATGCTAGGAAATAGCGTTTGCAGATGTCTACGTATCGTAGCAATAGAGTTCTTATGCTTCTTAGAACGCGATATCGCATCTCACTTCTATGTTTCATGATGAAGATATAATATTCATTGCGAAGTGTCATGTATACCCCGATTTCACTTCACAAGAATGTAAAAGCGACACTTCCTTGCTAGGAAATATTGTTTGCAGATGTCTACGTATCACAGCAATAGAGTTCTAATGCTTCTTGGAACGCGATATCGCATCTCACTTCTATGTTTCATGATAAGATATAATATTCATTGCGAAGTGTCATGTATACCTCGTATTCACTTCAAAAGAATGTAAATATGACACTTCCATGCTAGGAAATAGCGTTTGCAGATGTCTACGTATCGTAGAAATAGAGTTCTAATGCTTCATAGAACGAGATGTCGCATTTCATTTCTATGTTTCGTGATAAGAAATAATATTCATTGTGGAGTGTTAGGTATACCTCGTATTCGCTTCAGTGGGATGTAAGTGCGACATGTCCATGCTAGAAAATAGAGTTTGCAGATGTCTACGTATATTAGCGATAGAGTTCTAATGCTGCTTAGAACGCTATATCGCATCTCACTTCTATGTTTCATGATAAGATATAATATTCATTGCGATGTGTCATGTATACCTCGTATTCACTTCAAAAGAATGTAAATATGACACTTCCATGCTAGGAAATATTGTTTGCAGATGTCTACGTATCACAGCAATAGAGTACTAATGCTTCTTAAAACGCGATATCGCATCTCACTTCTATGTTTCATGATAAGATATAATATTCATTACGAAGTGTCATGTATACCTCGTACTCACTTCAAAAGAATGTAAATGCGACACTTCCATGCTAGGAAGTAGCGTCTGCAGATGTCTACGTATCGTAGCAATAGGGTTCTAATGCTTCTTGGAACGCGATATCGCATCTCACTTCTATGTTTCATGATAAGATACAATATTCATTGCGAAGTGTCATGTATACCTCGTATTCACTTCAAAAGAATGTAAATGCGACACTTCCATGCTAGGAAGTAGCGTTTGCAGATGTCTACGTATCGTAGCAACAGAGTCCTAATGCATCTAAAAACGAGATGTCGCATTTCATTTCCATGTTTCGTGATAAGATATAATATTCATTGCGAAGTGCCATGTATACCTCCTATGCACTCCAGACGAATGTAAATGCGACACTACCTTGCTAGGAAATAGCGTCTGCAGATGTCTACGTATCGTAGCAATAGAGTCCTAATGCATCTAAAAACGAGATGTCGCATTTCGTTTCCATGTTTCGTAATAAGATATAATATTCATTGCGAAGTGCCATGTATACCTCCTATGCACTCCAGACGAATGTAAATGCGACACAACCTTGCTAGGAAATAGTGTTTGCAGATGTCTACGTATCGTAGCAATAGAGTTCTAATGCTACTTAAATCGCGAAATCGCTTCTCATTTCTATGTTCCGTGATAAGTTATAATATTCATTCCGAAGTGTCACGTAAACCTCGAATTCACTCAAAAGAATGTAAATGCGACTATTGCTTGCTAGGAAATAGCGTTTGCAGTTGTCTACGCATCGTAGCAATAGAGTTCTAATGCTTCTCAAAACGCGATATCGCATCTAATTCCTATGTTTCGAGATAAGGTATAATATTCATTGCGAAGTGTCATGTATGCCTCATATTCACTTCAAAAGAATGTAAAAGCGACACTTCCTTGCTAGGAAATAGCGTTTCCAGATGACCACGTACCGTAAGAATGGAGTTCTAATGCTCCTTAAAACGAGATGTCGCATTCCATTTCTATGTTTCGTGATAAGATATAATATTCATTGTGGAGTGTTATGTATACCTCGTATTCACTTCAAAAGAATGTAAATGCGACACTTCCATGCTAGGAAATAGCGTTTTCAGATGTCTAAGCGTCGAGGAAATACAGTTCTAATGCTTCGTAAAACGCGATATCGCATCTCTCTTCTATGTTTCATGATAAGATATAATATTCATTGCGAAGTGTCATCTATACCTCGTGTTCTCTCCAAACGAATGTAAATGCGACACTTCCTTGCTAGGAAATAGCGTTTTCAGATATCTACGTATCGTAGCAAAAGGGTTCTAATGCTACTTAAATCGCGATATCGCATCCCTCTTCTGTGTTTCATGATAAGATATAATATTCATTGCGAAGTGTCGTGTACACCTCGTATTCAATTGAAAAGGAAGTAAATGCGACTATTGCTTGCTAGGAAATAGCGTTTGCAGATGTCTACGTATCGTAGCAATAGAGTTCTAATGCTACTTAAATCGCGATATCGCATCTCATTTCTATGTTTTGTGATAAGATATAATATTCATTGCGAAGTGTCATGTATACCTCGTATTCACTCCAAACGAATGTAAATGCGACACTTCCTTGCCAGGAAATAGCGTTTTCAGATGTCTACGTATCGTAGCAAAAGTTTTCTAATGCTACTTAAATCGCAATATCGCATCCCCCTCCGGTGTTTCATGATAAGATATTATATTCATTGCGAAGTGTCATGTATACCTCGTATTCACTTCAAAAGAATGTAAATGCGTCTACTGCTCGCTAGGAAATAGCGTTTGCAGATGTCTCCGCATCGAGACCGTAGAGTTCTAATGCTTCCTAAAACGCGATATCGCATCCCTCTTCCGTGTTTCATGATAAGATATAATATTCATTGCGAAGTGTCATGTACACCTCGCATTCACTCCAAACAAATGTAAATGCGACACTTCCATGCTAGGAAATAGCGTTTGCAGATGTCTCCGCATCGAGGCCATAGAGTTGTAATGCTTCTTAAAACGCGATATCGCATCTCTCTCCTATGTTTCATGATACGATATAATATTCATTGCGAAGTGTCATGTATACCTCGTATTCTCTCCAAACGAATGTAAATGCGACACTTCCTTGCAAGGAAATAGCGTTTGCAGATGCCTACGTATCGTAGCAATAGAGTCCTAATGCTTCTAAAAACGAGATGTCGCATTTCATTTCCATGTTTCGTAATAAGATACAATATTCATTGCGAAGTGCCATGTATACCTCCTATGCACTCCAGACGAATGTAAATGCGACACAACCTTGCTAGGAAATAGTGTTTGCAGATGTCTACGTATCGTAGCAATAGAGTTCTAATGCTACTTAAATCGCGAAATCGCTTCTCATTTCTATGTTCCGTGATAAGTTATAATATTCATTCCGAAGTGTCACGTAAACCTCGAATTCACTCAAAAGAATGTAAATGCGACTATTGCTTGCTAGGAAATAGCGTTTGCAGTTGTCTACGCATCGTAGCAATAGAGTTCTAGTGCTTCTCAAAACGCGATATCGCATCTAATTCCTATGTTTCGAGATAAGGTATAATATTCATTGCGAAGTGTCATGTATACCTCATATTCACTTCAAAAGAATGTAAAAGCGACACTTCCTTGCTAGGAAATAGCGTTTCCAGATGACCACGTACCGTAAGAATGGAGTTCTAATGCTCCTTAAAACGAGATGTCGCATTCCATTTCTATGTTTCGTGATAAGATATAATATTCATTGTGGAGTGTTATGTATACCTCGTATTCACTTCAAAAGAATGTAAATGCGACACTTCCATGCTAGGAAATAGCGTTTTCAGATGTCTAAGCGTCGAGGAAATACAGTTCTAATGCTTCTTAAAATGCGATATCGCATCTCTCTTCTATGTTTCATGATAAGATATAATATTCATTGCGAAGTGTCATCTATACCTCGTGTTCTCTCCAAACGAATGTAAATGCGACACTTCCTTGCTAGGAAATAGCGTTTTCAGATATCTACGTATCGTAGCAAAAGGGTTCTAATGCTACTTAAATCGCGATATCGCATCCCTCTTCTGTGTTTCATGATAAGATATAATATTCATTGCGAAGTGTCATGTACACCTCGCATTCACTCCAAACAAATGTAAATGAGACACTTCCATGCTAGGAAATAGCGTTTGCAGATGTCTCCGCATCGAGGCCATAGAGTTGTAATGCTTCTTAAAACGCGATATCGCATCTCTCTCCTATGTTTCATGATACGATATAATATTCATTGCGAAGTGTCATGTATACCTCGTATTCTCTCCAAACGAATGTAAATGCGACACTTCCTTGCAAGGAAATGGCGTATTCAGATGTCTAGGTATCGTAGCAATAGAGTTCTAATGCTACTTATATCGCGATATCGCATCTCATTTATATGTTTCGTGATAAGATATAATATTCATCGCAAAGTGTCTTGTATACCTCGTATTCACTTCAAAAGAATGTAAGTGCGACACTTCCATGCTAGGAAATAGTGTTTGCTGATGTCTCCGCATCGATGCCATAGAGTTCTAATGCTTCTTAAAACGCGATATCGCATCTCTCTTCTATATTTCATGATACGATATAATATTCATCGCGAAGTGTCATGTATACCTCGTATTCACTCCAAACGAATGTAAATGCGACACTTCCTTGCCAGGAAATAGCGTTTTCAGATGTCTACGTATGGCAGCAATAGAGTTCTTATGCTTCCTAAAACGCGATATCGCATCTCTCTTCTATGTTCCATGATAAGGTATAATATTCATTGCGAAGTGTCATGTATACCTCGTATTCACTTCAAAAGAATGTAAATGCGACACTTCCTTGCTAGGAGATATTGTTTGCAGATGTCTACGTATCACAGCAATAGAGTACTAATGCTTCTTAAAACGAGATGTCGTATTTCATTTCTATGTATCGTAATAAGATATAATACTCATTGTGAAATGTTATGTATACCTCGTATTCACTTCAGTGGAATGTAAGTGCCACATGTCCATGCTAGGAGATAGAGTTTGCAGATGTCTACGTATAACAGCAATAGAGTTCTAATGCTTCTCAAAACGCGATATAGCACCTCATTCCTATGTTTCATGATAAGCTATAATATTCATTGCGAAGTGTCATGTATATCTCGTATTCACTTCAAAAGAATGTAAATGCGACACTTCCATGCTAGGAAATAGCGTTTGCAGATGTCTACGTATCGCAGCAATAGAGTTCTTATGCTTCCTAAAACGCGATATCGCATCTCTCTTCTATGTTTCATGATAAGGTATAATATTCATTGCGAAGTGTCATGTATACCTCGTACTCACTTCAAGAGAATGTAAATGCGACCCTTCCATGCTAGGAAATAGCGTTTGCAGATGTCTAAGTATCGTAGCAATAGAGTTCTGATGCTTCTTAGAACGCGATATCGCATCTGACTTCTATGTTTCATGATAAGATATAATATTCATTGCGAAGTGTCATCTATACCTCGTATTCACTTCAAAAGAATGTAAATGCGACACTTCCATGCTAGGAAATAGTGTTTGCAGATGTCTGCCTATCGTAGTAATAGGGTTCTAATGCTTCTTAGAACGCGATATCGTATTTCACTTCTATGTTCCATGATGAGATATAATATTCATTGCGAAGTGTCATGTATACCTCGATTTCATTTCACAAGAATGTAAATTTGACACATCCTTGCTAGGAAATATTGTTTGCAGATGTCTACGTATCACAGCAATAGAGTTCTAATACTCCCTAAAATGCGATATCGCACCTCTCTTCTATGTTTCATGATAAGATATAATATTCAGTGCGAAGTGTTATGTATACCTCGATTTCACTTCACAAGAATGTAAATGCGACACTTCCTTGCTAGGAAATATTGTTTGCAGATGTCTACGTATCACAGCAATAGAGTTCTAATGCTTCCTAAAACGCGATATCGCATCTCTCTTCTATGTTTCATGATAAGGTATAATATTCATTGCGAAGTGTCATGTATACCTCGTATTCACTTCAAATGAATGTAAATGCGACACTTCCATGCTAGGAAATAGCGTTTGCAGATGTCTACGTATCGTTGCCATAGAGTTCTAATGCTTCTCAAAACGCGATATAGCACCTCATTCCTATGTTTCATGATAAGATATAATATTCATTATGGAGTGTTATGTATATCACGTATTCACTTCAAAAGAATGTAAATGCGACACTTCCATGCTAGGAAATAGCGTTTGCAGATGTCTACGTATCGCAGCAATAGAGTTCTAATGCTTCCTAAAACGCGATATCGCATCTCACTGCTATGTTTCATGAGAAGATATAATGTTCATTATGGAGTGTTATGTATACCTCGTACTCACTTCAAAAGAATGTAAATGGGACCCTTCCACGCTAGGAAATAGCGTTTGCAGATGTCTACGTATTGTAGCAAAAGAGTTCTAATGCTTCTTAGAACGCGATATCGCATCTCACATCTATGTTTCATGATAAGATATAATATGCATTGCGAAGTGTCATCTATACCTCGAATTCACTTCAAAAGAATGTAAATATGACACTTCCTTGCTAGGAAATAGCGTTTGCAGATGTCTACGTATCGTAGCAGTAGATTTCTAGTACTTCTTAAAACGCGATATCGCATCTCACTGCTATGTTTCATGAAAAGATATAATATTCATTATGGAGTGTTATGTATACCTCGTACTCACCTCAAAAGAGTGTAAATGCGACCCTTCCATGCTAGGAAATAGCGTTTGCAGATGTCTACGAATCGTAGCAATAGAGTTCTAATGCTTCTTAAAACGAGATGTCGCATCTCATTTCTATGTCTCATGATCAGATATAATAATCATTGCGAAGTGTCATGTATACCTCGTAGTCACTTCAAAAGGATGTAAATGCGACACTTCCTAGCTAGGAAATGGCGTTTCCAGATGACTACGTATCGTAGCAATAGGGTTCTAATGCTTCTTAAAACGCGATATAGCACCTCATTCCTATGTTTCATGATAAGATATAATATTCATTGCGAAGTGTCATGTATATCTCGTAATCACTTCAATAGAATGTAAATGCGACACTTCCGTGCTAGGAAATAGCGTTTGCAGATGTCTACGTATCGTAGCAATAGAGTTCTAATGCTTTTAAAACGCGATATCGCATCTCACTGCTATGTTTCATGAGAAGATATAATATTCATTATGGAGTGTTATGTATACCTCGTATTCACTTCAGTGGAATGTAAGTGCGACATGTCCATGCTAGGAAATAGAGTTTGCAGATGTCTTCGTGTCGTAGCAATAGAGTTCTAATGCTTTTAAAACGCGATATCGCATCTCACTTCTATGTTTCATGATAAGATACAATATTCATTGCGATGTGCCATGTATACCTCGTACTCACTTCAAAAGAATGTAAATGCGACACTTCCATGCTAGGATATAGCGTTTGCAGATGTCTACGTATCGTAGCAATAGAGTTCTAATGCTTCTTAAAACGAGATGTCGCATTTCATTTCTATGTTTAGTGACAAGATATAATATTCATTGTGGAGTGTTATGTATACCTCGTATTCGCTTCAAAAGAACGTAAATAAGACACTTCCATGCTAGGAAATAGCGTTTGCAGATGTCTACGTATCGTAGCAATAGAGTTCTTATGCTTCTTAGAACGCGATATCGCATCTCACTTCTATGTTTCATGATGAAGATATAATATTCATTGCGAAGTGTCATGTATACCCCGATTTCACTTCACAAGAATGTAAAAGCGACACTTCCTTGCTAGGAAATATTGTTTGCAGATGTCTACGTATCACAGCAATAGAGTTCTAATGCTTCTTGGAACGCGATATCGCATCTCACTTCTATGTTTCATGATAAGATATAATATTCATTGCGAAGTGTCATGTATACCTCGTATTCACTTCAAAAGAATGTAAATATGACACTTCCATGCTAGGAAATAGCGTTTGCAGATGTCTACGTATCGTAGAAATAGAGTTCTAATGCTTCATAGAACGAGATGTCGCATTTCATTTCTATGTTTCGTGATAAGAAATAATATTCATTGTGGAGTGTTAGGTATACCTCGTATTCGCTTCAGTGGGATGTAAGTGCGACATGTCCATGCTAGAAAATAGAGTTTGCAGATGTCTACGTATATTAGCGATAGAGTTCTAATGCTGCTTAGAACGCTATATCGCATCTCACTTCTATGTTTCATGATAAGATATAATATTCATTGCGATGTGTCATGTATACCTCGTATTCACTTCAAAAGAATGTAAATATGACACTTCCATGCTAGGAAATATTGTTTGCAGATGTCTACGTATCACAGCAATAGAGTACTAATGCTTCTTAAAACGCGATATCGCATCTCACTTCTATGTTTCATGATAAGATATAATATTCATTACGAAGTGTCATGTATACCTCGTACTCACTTCAAAAGAATGTAAATGCGACACTTCCATGCTAGGAAGTAGCGTCTGCAGATGTCTACGTATCGTAGCAATAGGGTTCTAATGCTTCTTGGAACGCGATATCGCATCTCACTTCTATGTTTCATGATAAGATACAATATTCATTGCGAAGTGTCATGTATACCTCGTATTCACTTCAAAAGAATGTAAATGCGACACTTCCATGCTAGGAAGTAGCGTTTGCAGATGTCTACGTATCGTAGCAACAGAGTCCTAATGCATCTAAAAACGAGATGTCGCATTTCATTTCCATGTTTCGTGATAAGATATAATATTCATTGCGAAGTGCCATGTATACCTCCTATGCACTCCAGACGAATGTAAATGCGACACTACCTTGCTAGGAAATAGCGTCTGCAGATGTCTACGTATCGTAGCAATAGAGTCCTAATGCATCTAAAAACGAGATGTCGCATTTCGTTTCCATGTTTCGTAATAAGATATAATATTCATTGCGAAGTGCCATGTATACCTCCTATGCACTCCAGACGAATGTAAATGCGACACAACCTTGCTAGGAAATAGTGTTTGCAGATGTCTACGTATCGTAGCAATAGAGTTCTAATGCTACTTAAATCGCGAAATCGCTTCTCATTTCTATGTTCCGTGATAAGTTATAATATTCATTCCGAAGTGTCACGTAAACCTCGAATTCACTCAAAAGAATGTAAATGCGACTATTGCTTGCTAGGAAATAGCGTTTGCAGTTGTCTACGCATCGTAGCAATAGAGTTCTAATGCTTCTCAAAACGCGATATCGCATCTAATTCCTATGTTTCGAGATAAGGTATAATATTCATTGCGAAGTGTCATGTATGCCTCATATTCACTTCAAAAGAATGTAAAAGCGACACTTCCTTGCTAGGAAATAGCGTTTCCAGATGACCACGTACCGTAAGAATGGAGTTCTAATGCTCCTTAAAACGAGATGTCGCATTCCATTTCTATGTTTCGTGATAAGATATAATATTCATTGTGGAGTGTTATGTATACCTCGTATTCACTTCAAAAGAATGTAAATGCGACACTTCCATGCTAGGAAATAGCGTTTTCAGATGTCTAAGCGTCGAGGAAATACAGTTCTAATGCTTCTTAAAACGCGATATCGCATCTCTCTTCTATGTTTCATGATAAGATATAATATTCATTGCGAAGTGTCATCTATACCTCGTGTTCTCTCCAAACGAATGTAAATGCGACACTTCCTTGCTAGGAAATAGCGTTTTCAGATATCTACGTATCGTAGCAAAAGGGTTCTAATGCTACTTAAATCGCGATATCGCATCCCTCTTCTGTGTTTCATGATAAGATATAATATTCATTGCGAAGTGTCGTGTACACCTCGTATTCAATTGAAAAGGAAGTAAATGCGACTATTGCTTGCTAGGAAATAGCGTTTGCAGATGTCTACGTATCGTAGCAATAGAGTTCTAATGCTACTTAAATCGCGATATCGCATCTCATTTCTATGTTTTGTGATAAGATATAATATTCATTGCGAAGTGTCATGTATACCTCGTATTCACTCCAAACGAATGTAAATGCGACACTTCCTTGCCAGGAAATAGCGTTTTCAGATGTCTACGTATCGTAGCAAAAGTTTTCTAATGCTACTTAAATCGCAATATCGCATCCCCCTCCGGTGTTTCATGATAAGATATTATATTCATTGCGAAGTGTCATGTATACCTCGTATTCACTTCAAAAGAATGTAAATGCGTCTACTGCTCGCTAGGAAATAGCGTTTGCAGATGTCTCCGCATCGAGACCGTAGAGTTCTAATGCTTCCTAAAACGCGATATCGCATCCCTCTTCCGTGTTTCATGATAAGATATAATATTCATTGCGAAGTGTCATGTACACCTCGCATTCACTCCAAACAAATGTAAATGCGACACTTCCATGCTAGGAAATAGCGTTTGCAGATGTCTCCGCATCGAGGCCATAGAGTTGTAATGCTTCTTAAAACGCGATATCGCATCTCTCTCCTATGTTTCATGATACGATATAATATTCATTGCGAAGTGTCATGTATACCTCGTATTCTCTCCAAACGAATGTAAATGCGACACTTCCTTGCAAGGAAATAGCGTTTGCAGATGCCTACGTATCGTAGCAATAGAGTCCTAATGCTTCTAAAAACGAGATGTCGCATTTCATTTCCATGTTTCGTAATAAGATACAATATTCATTGCGAAGTGCCATGTATACCTCCTATGCACTCCAGACGAATGTAAATGCGACACAACCTTGCTAGGAAATAGTGTTTGCAGATGTCTACGTATCGTAGCAATAGAGTTCTAATGCTACTTAAATCGCGAAATCGCTTCTCATTTCTATGTTCCGTGATAAGTTATAATATTCATTCCGAAGTGTCACGTAAACCTCGAATTCACTCAAAAGAATGTAAATGCGACTATTGCTTGCTAGGAAATAGCGTTTGCAGTTGTCTACGCATCGTAGCAATAGAGTTCTAGTGCTTCTCAAAACGCGATATCGCATCTAATTCCTATGTTTCGAGATAAGGTATAATATTCATTGCGAAGTGTCATGTATACCTCATATTCACTTCAAAAGAATGTAAAAGCGACACTTCCTTGCTAGGAAATAGCGTTTCCAGATGACCACGTACCGTAAGAATGGAGTTCTAATGCTCCTTAAAACGAGATGTCGCATTCCATTTCTATGTTTCGTGATAAGATATAATATTCATTGTGGAGTGTTATGTATACCTCGTATTCACTTCAAAAGAATGTAAATGCGACACTTCCATGCTAGGAAATAGCGTTTTCAGATGTCTAAGCGTCGAGGAAATACAGTTCTAATGCTTCTTAAAATGCGATATCGCATCTCTCTTCTATGTTTCATGATAAGATATAATATTCATTGCGAAGTGTCATCTATACCTCGTGTTCTCTCCAAACGAATGTAAATGCGACACTTCCTTGCTAGGAAATAGCGTTTTCAGATATCTACGTATCGTAGCAAAAGGGTTCTAATGCTACTTAAATCGCGATATCGCATCCCTCTTCTGTGTTTCATGATAAGATATAATATTCATTGCGAAGTGTCATGTACACCTCGCATTCACTCCAAACAAATGTAAATGAGACACTTCCATGCTAGGAAATAGCGTTTGCAGATGTCTCCGCATCGAGGCCATAGAGTTGTAATGCTTCTTAAAACGCGATATCGCATCTCTCTCCTATGTTTCATGATACGATATAATATTCATTGCGAAGTGTCATGTATACCTCGTATTCTCTCCAAACGAATGTAAATGCGACACTTCCTTGCAAGGAAATGGCGTATTCAGATGTCTAGGTATCGTAGCAATAGAGTTCTAATGCTACTTATATCGCGATATCGCATCTCATTTATATGTTTCGTGATAAGATATAATATTCATCGCAAAGTGTCTTGTATACCTCGTATTCACTTCAAAAGAATGTAAGTGCGACACTTCCATGCTAGGAAATAGTGTTTGCTGATGTCTCCGCATCGATGCCATAGAGTTCTAGTGCTTCTTAAAACGCGATATCGCATCTCTCTTCTATATTTCATGATACGATATAATATTCATCGCGAAGTGTCATGTATACCTCGTATTCACTCCAAACGAATGTAAATGCGACACTTCCTTGCCAGGAAATAGCGTTTTCAGATGTCTACGTATCGTAGCAAAAGTTTTCTAATGCTACTTAAATCGCAATATCGCATCCCCCTCCGGTGTTTCATGATAAGATATTATATTCATTGCGAAGTGTCATGTATACCTCGTATTCACTTCAAAAGAATGTAAATGCGTCTACTGCTCGCTAGGAAATAGCGTTTGCAGATGTCTCCGCATCGAGACCGTAGAGTTCTAATGCTTCCTAAAACGCGATATCGCATCCCTCTTCCGTGTTTCATGATAAGATATAATATTCATTGCGAAGTGTCATGTACACCTCGCATTCACTCCAAACAAATGTAAATGCGACACTTCCATGCTAGGAAATAGCGTTTGCAGATGTCTCCGCATCGAGGCCATAGAGTTGTAATGCTTCTTAAAACGCGATATCGCATCTCTCTCCTATGTTTCATGATACGATATAATATTCATTGCGAAGTGTCATGTATACCTCGTATTCTCTCCAAACGAATGTAAATGCGACACTTCCTTGCAAGGAAATAGCGTTTGCAGATGCCTACGTATCGTAGCAATAGAGTCCTAATGCTTCCAAAAACGAGATGTCGCATTTCATTTCCATGTTTCGTAATAAGATATAATATTCATTGCGAAGTGCCATGTATACCTCCTATGCACTCCAGACGAATGTAAATGCGACACAACCTTGCTAGGAAATAGTGTTTGCAGATGTCTACGTATCGTAGCAATAGAGTTCTAATGCTACTTAAATCGCGAAATCGCTTCTCATTTCTATGTTCCGTGATAAGTTATAATATTCATTCCGAAGTGTCACGTAAACCTCGAATTCACTCAAAAGAATGTAAATGCGACTATTGCTTGCTAGGAAATAGCGTTTTCAGATATCTACGTATCGTAGCAAAAGGGTTCTAATGCTACTTAAATCGCGATATCGCATCCCTCTTCTGTGTTTCATGATAAGATATAATATTCATTGCGAAGTGTCGTGTACACCTCGTATTCAATTGAAAAGGAAGTAAATGCGACTATTGCTTGCTAGGAAATAGCGTTTGCAGATGTCTACGTATCGTAGCAATAGAGTTCTAATGCTACTTAAATCGCGATATCGCATCTCATTTCTATGTTTTGTGATAAGATATAATATTCATTGCGAAGTGTCATGTATACCTCGTATTCACTCCAAACGAATGTAAATGCGACACTTCCTTGCCAGGAAATAGCGTTTTCAGATGTCTACGTATCGTAGCAAAAGTGTTCTAATGCTACTTAAATCGCAATATCGCATCCCCCTCCGGTGTTTCATGATAAGATATTATATTCATTGCGAAGTGTCATGTATACCTCGTATTCACTTCAAAAGAATGTAAATGCGTCTACTGCTCGCTAGGAAATAGCGTTTGCAGATGTCTCCGCTTCGAGACCGTAGAGTTCTAATGCTTCCTAAAACGCGATATCGCATCCCTCTTCCGTGTTTCATGATAAGATATAATATTCATTGCGAAGTGTCATGTACACCTCGCATTCACTCCAAACAAATGTAAATGCGACACTTCCATGCTAGGAAATAGCGTTTGCAGATGTCTCCGCATCGAGGCCATAGAGTTGTAATGCTTCTTAAAACGCGATATCGCATCTCTCTCCTATGTTTCATGATACGATATAATATTCATTGCGAAGTGTCATGTATACCTCGTATTCTCTCCAAACGAATGTAAATGCGACACTTCCTTGCAAGGAAATAGCGTTTGCAGATGCCTACGTATCGTAGCAATAGAGTCCTAATGCTTCTAAAAACGAGATGTCGCATTTCATTTCCATGTTTCGTAATAAGATATAATATTCATTGCGAAGTGCCATGTATACCTCCTATGCACTCCAGACGAATGTAAATGCGACACAACCTTGCTAGGAAATAGTGTTTGCAGATGTCTACGTATCGTAGCAATAGAGTTCTAATGCTACTTAAATCGCGAAATCGCTTCTCATTTCTATGTTCCGTGATAAGTTATAATATTCATTCCGAAGTGTCACGTAAACCTCGAATTCACTCAAAAGAATGTAAATGCGACTATTGCTTGCTAGGAAATAGCGTTTGCAGTTGTCTACGCATCGTAGCAATAGAGTTCTAGTGCTTCTCAAAACGCGATATCGCATCTAATTCCTATGTTTCGAGATAAGGTATAATATTCATTGCGAAGTGTCATGTATACCTCATATTCACTTCAAAAGAATGTAAAAGCGACACTTCCTTGCTAGGAAATAGCGTTTTCAGATATCTACGTATCGTAGCAAAAGGGTTCTAATGCTACTTAAATCGCGATATCGCATCCCTCTTCTGTGTTTCATGATAAGATATAATATTCATTGCGAAGTGTCATGTACACCTCGCATTCACTCCAAACAAATGTAAATGCGACACTTCCATGCTAGGAAATAGCGTTTGCAGATGTCTCCGCATCGAGGCCATAGAGTTGTAATGCTTCTTAAAACGCGATATCGCATCTCTCTCCTATGTTTCATGATACGATATAATATTCATTGCGAAGTGTCATGTATACCTCGTATTCTCTCCAAACGAATGTAAATGCGACACTTCCTTGCAAGGAAATAGCGTTTGCAGATGCCTACGTATCGTAGCAATAGAGTCCTAATGCTTCTAAAAACGAGATGTCGCATTTCATTTCTATGTTTCGTGATAAGATATAATATTCATTGCGAAATGTAATGTATACCTCGTACTCACTCCAAACGAATGTAAATGCGACACTTCCTTGCTAGGAAATAGCATCTGCAAATGTCTACGCGTCGAGGCAATAGAGTTCTAATGATTCTTAAAACGCGATATCGCATCTCACTTCTATGTTTCGTGATAAGATATAATATTCATTGCGAAGTGTTACGTATACCTCGTATTCACTCCAAACAAATGTAAATGCGACACAACCTTGCTAGGGAATAGTGTTTGCAGATGTCTACGTATCGTAGCAATAGAGTTCTAATGCTACTTAAATCGCGATATCGCATCTCATTTATATGTTTCGTGATAAGATATAATATCGATTCCGAAGCGTCATGTATACCTCGTATTCACTCCAAACGAAGTTAAATGCGACATTTCCTTGCTAGGAAATAGCGTATTCAGATGTCTACGTATAGTAGCAATAGAGTTCTAATGCTACTTAAATCGCGAAATCGCTTCTCATTTCTATGTTCCGTAATAAGTTATAATATTCATTCCGAAGTGTCACGTAAACCTCGAATTCACACAAAAGAATGTAAATGCGACTGTTGCTAGCTAGGAAATAGCGTTTGCAGTTGCATACGCATCGTAGCAATAGAGTTCTAATGTTTCTCAAAACGCGATATCGCATCTCATTTCTATGCTTCATGATAAGATATAATATTCATTGCGAAGTGTCGTGTATACCTAGTATTCACTCCAAACGAATGTAGATGCGACACTTCCTTGCTAGGAAATAGCGTATTTAGATGTCTACGTATCGTAGCAATAGAGTTCTAATGCCACTTAATCCGCGATATCGCATCTCATTTCTATGTTTCGTGATAAGATATAATATTCATTGCGAAGTGTCATGTATACCTAGTATTCACTCCAAACGAATGTAAATGCGACACTTCCTTGCTAGGAAATAGCGTATTTAGATGTCTACGTATCGTAGCAATAGAGTTTTAATGCTACTTAATTCGCGATATCGCATCTCATTTCTATGTTTCGTGATAAGATATAATATTCATTGCGAAGTGTCATGTATACCTCGTATTCCTTTCAAAAGAATGTAAATGCGACACTTCCTATCTTGGAAATAGCGTTTGCAGATGTCTACGTATCAAAGCTATAAATTTCTAATCTTTCTTAAAACGCGATATCGCACTTCATTTCTATGTTTCATGATAAGATATAATATTCGTTGAGGAGGGTTATGTATATCTCGTCTACACTTAAAAAGAATGTAATCGCGACACTTCCTTGCTGGGAAATTGCGCTTCCAGATGACTACGTATCGAACCAAGAGTGTTCTAATGCTTCAGAAATCGCGATATCGCATCTCATTTCTATGTTTCATGATGAGACATAATATTCATTGCGTAGTGTCATGTATACCACGTACTCACTTCAAAAGAATGTAAATGCGACACTTCCTTGCTGGGAAATTTCGTTTGCAGATGTCTACGTATCGCGGCATTAGTGGTCTAATGCTTCTCAAAGCGCGATATCGCTTCGCATTTCTATGTTTCATGATAATATATAATATTCATTGTGCAGTGTTATGTATATCTCGTCTATAGTTCAAATGGATGAAAATGCGACACTTCCTTGCTAGGAAATAGCGTTTGCAGATGTCTACGTATCGAAGCAATAGAGTTCTAATGCTTCTTAAATCGCCATATCGCATCTCATTTCTATGTTTCATGATAAGATGTAATATTCATTGTGCAGTGTTATGTATATCTCGTCTATACTTCAAATGGATGTAAATGCGACACTTCCTTGCTAGGAAATAGCGTTTGCAGATGTCTACGTATCGTGGCATTAGAGTTCTAATGCTTCTTAAATCGCCATATCGCATCTCATTTCTATGCTTCATGATAAGATATAATATTCATGGTGCAGTGTTATGTATATCTCGTCTATACTTCAAATCGATGTAAATGCGACACTTCCTTGCTAGGAAATAGCGTTTGCAGATGTCCACGTATCGCGGCATTAGAGTTCTAATGCTTCTCAAAACACGATATCGCTACTCATTACTATGCTTCATGGTAATATATAATATTCATTGTGGAGTGTTATGTATACCTCGTATTCACATCAAAAGAATATAAATGCGACACTTCCTTGCTAGGAAATAGCGTTTGCAGATGTCTACGTATCGAAGCAATAGTGTTCTAATGATTCTTAAATCGCGATATCGCATCTCATTTCTATGTTTCATGACAATATATAATATTCATTGCGATGGGTCATGTATACCTCGCATACACTTAAAATGTATGTAAATGCGACACTTCCTTGCTAGGAAAGAGCGTTTGCAGATGGCTACGTATCGAAGCAATAGATGTCTAAAGCTTGCTAATTCGCGATATCGCATCTCATATCTATGTTTCATGATAATATATAATATTCATTGCGAAGTTTCATGTATACCTCGCATACAATTCAAACGAATGTGAATGCGACAGTTCCTTGCTAGGAAATAGCGTTTGCAGATGTCTACGTATCGTAGCAATAGAGTTCTAATGCTTCTTAAATCGTCATATCGCATCTCAATTCTATGTTTCATGATAAGATATAATATTCATTGTGAAGTGTCATGTGTACCTCGTATTCCTTTCAAAAGAATGTAAATGCGACACTCCCTTGTTAGGAAGTAGCGTCTGCAGATGTCTACGTATCGAACCAATAGTGTTCTAATGCTTCTTAAATCGCGATATCGCATCTCATTTCTATGTTTCATGACAATATATGATATTCATTGCGATGGGTCATGTATACCTCGCATACACTTAAAATGTATGTAAATGCGACACTTCCTTGCTAGGAAATAGCGGTTGCAGATGTCTACGTATCGAAGCAATAGATTTCTAATGCTTCTTAAATCGCGATATCGCATCTCATCTCTATGTTTCATGATAAGATATAATATTCATTGTGCAGTGTTATGTATATCTCGTCTATACTTCAAATGGATGTAAATGCTACAATTTCTTGCTAGGAAATAGCGTTTGCAGATGTCTACGTATCGAAGTAATAGACATCAAATGCTTCATAAATCGCCATATCGCATCTCATTTGTATGTTTCATGACAAGATATAATATTCATTGCGCAGTGTTATGACTACCTCGCATTCACTTCAAAAGAATGTAAATGCGACACTTCCTTGCTTGGAAATAGCGTTTGCAGATATCTACTTATCGAAGCAATAGTTTTCTAATGCTTCTTAAACCGTCATATCGCATCTCATATCTACGTTTCATGATAAGATATAATATCCATTGCGAAGTGTCATGTATACCTCGTATTCCTTTCAAAGGAATGTAAATGCGACACTTCCTTGCTAGGAAGTAGCGTTTGCAGATGTCTACGTATCGAAGCAATACGGATCTAATACTTCTTAAATCGCCATATCGCTTCTCATTTCTATGTATCATGACAATATATAGTATTCACTGCGAAGTGTCATGTATACCTCGCATACACTTCAAATGAATGTAAATGCGACACTTCCTTGCTAGGAAATAGAGTTTGCAGATGTCTGCGTATCGAAGCAATAGACATCTAATGCTTCATAAATCGCCATATTGCATCTCATTTCTATGTTTCATGATTAGATATAATATTTATTGTGCAGTGTTATGTATACCTCGTATTCGCCTCAAAAGAATGTAATTGCGACTCTTCCTTGCTAGGAGATAGCGTTTGCAGATATTTACGTATCGAAGCAATAGTGTCCTAAAGATTCTTAAATCGCGATAACGCATCTCATTTCTATGTTTCATGATAAGATATAATATTCATTGTGCAGTGTTATGTATATCTCGTCTATACTTCAAATGGATGTAAATGCGACACTTCCTTGCTAGGAAATAGCGTTTTCAGATATCTACGTACCGAAGCAATAGAGTTCTAATGCTTCTTAAATAGCCATATCGCATATCATTTCTATGTTTCATGATAAGATATAGTACTCATTGTGCAGTGTTATGTATATCTCGTCTATACTTCAAATGGATGTAAATGCGACACTCCCTTGCTAGGAAATAGCGTTTGCAGATGTCTACGTATCGTGGCATTAGAGTTCTAATGCTTCTTAAAACGCGATATCGCATCTCATTACTATGCCTCATGGTAATATATAATATTCATTGTGGAGTGTTATGTATACCTCGTATTCACTTCAAAAGAATATAAATGCGACACTTCCTTGCTTGGAAATAGCGTTTGCAGATGTCTACGTATCGAAGCAATAGAGTTCTAAAACCTTCTAATTCGCCATATCGCATCTCATTTCTATGTTTCATGATAAGATATAATATTCATTGTGGAGTCTTATGTATACCTCGTATTCGTTGCAAAAGAATGTAAATGCGACACGTCCTTGCTAGGAAGTAGCGTTTGCAGATGCCTACGTATAGAAGCAATAGTGTTCTACTGATACTTAAATCGCGATATCGCATCTCATTTCTATGTTTCATGACAATATATAATATTCATTGCGATGGGTCATGTATACCTCGCATACACTTAAAATGTATGTAAATGCGACACTTCCTTGCTAGGAAAGAGCGTTTGCAGATGTCTACGTATCGAAGCAATAGATTTCTAATGCTTCTTAAATCGCGATATCGCATCTCATCTCTATGTTTCATGATAAGATATAATATTCATTGTGCAGTGTTATGCATATCTCGTCTATACTTCAAATGGATGTAAATGCTACAATTTCTTGCTAATAAATAGCGTTTGCAGATGTCTACGTATCGAAGTAATAGACATCAAATGCTTCATAAATCGCCATATCGCATCTCATTTCTATGTTTCATGATAACATATAATATTCATTGCGAAGTGTCATGTATACCTTGTATTCCTTTCAAAAGAATGTAAATCCGACACTTCCTTGCTAGGAAGTAGCGTTTGCAGATGTCTACGTATCGAAGAAATAGTGTTCTAATGCTTCTTAAATCGCCATATTACATCACATTTCTGTGTTTCATGATAAGATATAATATTCATTGTGGAGTGTTATGTATACATCGTTTTCACTTCAAAAGAATGTAAATGCGACACTTCCTTGCTAGTAAATGGCGTTTGCAGATGTCTACGTATCGAAGCAGTAGAGTTCTAGTGCTTCTTAAATCACCATATCGCATCTCATTTCAATGTTTCATGATAAGATATAATATTCATTGTGCAGTGTTATGTATATCTCGTCTATACCTCAAATGGATGTAAATGCGACACTTCCTTGCTAGGAAATAGCGTTTTCAGATATCTACGTATCGAAGAAATAGTGTTCTAATGCTTCTTAAATCGCCATATTACATCACATTTCTATGTTTCATGATAAGATATAATATTCTTTGTGGAGTGTTATGTATACCTCGTTTTCACTTCAAAAGAATGTAAATGCGACACTTCCTTGCTAGGAAATAGCGTTTGCAGATGTCTACGTATCGTGGCATTAGAGTTCTAATGCTTCTCAAAACGCGATATCGCATCTCAATTCTATGTTTCATGATAAGATATAATATTCATTGTGAAGTGTCATGTATACTTCGTATTCCTTTCAAAAGAATGTAAATGCGACACTCCCTTGTTAGGAAGTAGCGTTTGCAGATGTCTACGTATCGAAGCAATAGATTTTCAAAAGCTTGCTAATTCGCCATATAGCATCTCACTTCTATGTTTCGTGATAAGATGTAATATTCATTGCGAAGTGTCATGAATACCTCGTATTCCTTTCAAAAGAATGTAAATGCGACACCGCCTTGCTAGGATATTGCGTTTGCAGATATCTACGTATCGAATCAATACAGTTCTAATGCTTCTTAAATCGCGATATCGCATCTCATTTCTATGTTTCATGATAATATATAATATTCATTGCGAAGTGTCACGTATACCTCGTATTCACTTCAAAGGAATGTAAGTGCGACACTTCCATGCTAGGACATGTCGTTTGCAGATGTCTACGTATCGTAGCAATAGATTTCTAATGCTTCTTAAATTGCAATATCGCTCCTAATTTCTACGTTTCATGATAAGATATAGTATTCATTGCGAAGTGTTATGTATACCTCGTAATCACTTCAAAAGAATGTAAATGCGACACTTCCTTGCTAGGAAATGTCGCCTGCATATGTCTACGTATCGTAGCAATAGAGTTCTAATGCTTCTTAAATCGCGATATCGCTCCTAATTTCTATGTTTCATGATAAGATATAATATTCATTGCGAAGTGTCATGTATACCTCGTATTCACTTCAAATGAATGCAAATGCGGCACTTCCTTGCTAGGAAATAGTGTTTCCAGATATCAACGTACCGTAGCTATAGAGTTCTAAAGCTTCCTAAAACAAGATATCGCTTCTCATTTCTATGTTTCGTGATAAGATAGAGTATTCATTGCGAAGTGTCATGTATACCTTGTAATCACTTCAAAAGAATGTAAACGCGACACTTCCTTGCTAGGAAATGTCGTTTGCAGATGTCTACGTATCGTAGCAATATAATTCTAATGCTCCTTAAATCGCGATATCGCTCCTAATTTCTGTGTTTCATGATAAGATATAATATTCACTGCGAAGTGTCATGTATACCTCGTATTCACTTAAAAAGTGTGTAAATTCGACACTTCCTTGCTATTAAATAGCGTTTGCAGATGTCTACGTATCGAAGCACTAGATTTCTAATGTTTCTTAAAACGCGATATCGCATCTCATTTCTATGTTTCATAATAAGATGTAATATTCATTGCGAAGTGTCATGTATACCTCGTATTCACTTCAAAAGAATGTAAATGCGACACTTCCTTGCTTGGAAATAGCGTTCGCAGATGTCTAAGTATCGTAGCAATAGAGTTCTGATGCTTCTTAGAACGCGATATCGCATCTGACTTCTATGTTTCATGATAAGATATAATATTCATTGCGAAGTGTCATCTATACCTCGTATTCACTTCAAAAGAATGTAAATGCGACACTTCCATGCTAGGAAATAGTGTTTGCAGATGTCTGCCTATCGTAGTAATAGGGTTCTAATGCTTCTTAGAACGCGATATCGTATCTCACTTCTATGTTCCATGATGAGATATAATATTCATTGCGAAGTGTCATGTATACCTCGATTTCATTTCACAAGAATGTAAATTTGACACATCCTTGCTAGGAAATATTGTTTGCAGATGTCTACGTATCACAGCAATAGAGTTCTAATACTCCCTAAAATGCGATATCGCACCTCTCTTCTATGTTTCATGATAAGATATAATATTCAGTGCGAAGTGTCATGTATACCTCGATTTCACTTCACAAGAATGTAAATGCGACACTTCCTTGCTAGGAAATATTGTTTGCAGATGTCTACGTATCACAGCAATAGAGTTCTAATGCTTCCTAAAACGCGATATCGCATCTCTCTTCTATGTTTCATGATAAGGTATAATATTCATTGCGAAGTGTCATGTATACCTCGTATTCACTTCAAATGAATGTAAATGCGACACTTCCATGCTAGGAAATAGCGTTTGCAGATGTCTACGTATCGTTGCCATAGAGTTCTAATGCTTCTCAAAACGCGATATAGCACCTCATTCTCATGTTTCATGATAAGATATAATATTCATTATGGAGTGTTATGTATATCACGTACTCACTTCAAAAGAATGTAAATGGGACCCTTCCACGCTAGGAAATAGCGTTTGCAGATGTCTACGTATTGTAGCAAAAGAGTTCTAATGCTTCTTAGAACGCGATATCGCATCTCACATCTATGTTTCATGATAAGATATAATATTCATTGCGAAGTGTCATCTATACCTCGAATTCACTTCAAAAGAATGTAAATATGACACTTCCTTGCTAGGAAATAGCGTTTGCAGATGTCTACGTATCGTAGCAGTAGATTTCTAGTACTTCTTAAAACGCGAAATCGCATCTCACTGCTATGTTTCATGAAAAGATATAATATTCATTATGGAGTGTTATGTATACCTCGTACTCACCTCAAAAGAGTGTAAATGCGACCCTTCCATGCTAGGAAATAGCGTTTGCAGATGTCTACGAATCGTAGCAATAGAGTTCTAATGCTTCTTAAAACGAGATGTCGCATCTCATTTCTATGTCTCATGATCAGATATAATAATCATTGCGAAGTGTCATGTATACCTCGTATTCACTTCAAAAGAATGTAAATGCGACACTTCCATGCTAGGAAATAGCGTTTGCAGATGTCTTCGTGTCGTAGCAATAGAGTTCTAATGCTTTTAAAACGCGATATCGCATCTCACTTCTATGTTTCATGATAAGATACAATATTCATTGCGATGTGCCATGTATACCTCGTACTCACTTCAAAAGAATGTAAATGCGACACTTCCATGCTAGGATATAGCGTTTGCAGATGTCTACGTATCGTAGCAATAGAGTTCTAATGCTTCTTAAAACGAGATGTCGCATTTCATTTCTATGTTTAGTGACAAGATATAATATTCATTGTGGAGTGTTATGTATACCTCGTATTCGCTTCAAAAGAACGTAAATAAGACACTTCCATGCTAGGAAATAGCGTTTGCAGATGTCTACGTATCGTAGCAATAGAGTTCTTATGCTTCTTAGAACGCGATATCGCATCTCACTTCTATGTTTCATGATGAAGATATAATATTCATTGCGAAGTGTCATGTATACCCCGATTTCACTTCACAAGAATGTAAAAGCGACACTTCCTTGCTAGGAAATATTGTTTGCAGATGTCTACGTATCACAGCAATAGAGTTCTAATGCTTCTTGGAACGCTATATCGCATCTCACTTCTATGTTTCATGATAAGATATAATATTCATTGCGATGTGTCATGTATACCTCGTACTCACTTCAAAAGAATGTAAATGCGACACTTCCATGCTAGGATATAGCGTTTGCAGATGTCTACGTATCGTAGCAATAGAGTTCTAATGCTTCTTAAAACGAGATGTCGCATTTCATTTCTATGTTTCGTGATAAGATATAATATTCATTGTGGAGTGTTATGTATACCTCGTATCCACTTCAAAAGAACGTAAATAAGACACTTGCATGCTAGGAAATAGCGTTTGCAGATGTCTACGTATCATAGCAATAGAGTTCTAATGCTTCTTAGAACGCGATATCGCATCTCACTTTTATGTTTCATGATAAGATATAATATTCATTGCGAAGTGTCATGTATACCTCGTATTCACTTCAAAAGAATGTAAATATGACACTTCCATGCTAGGAAATATTGTTTGCAGATGTCTACGTATCACAGCAATAGAGTACTAATGCTTCTTAAAACGCGATATCGCATCTCACTTCTATGTTTCATGATAAGATATAATATTCATTACGAAGTGTCATGTATACCTCGTACTCACTTCAAAAGAATGTAAATGCGACACTTCCATGCTAGGAAGTAGCGTCTGCAGATGTCTACGTATCGTAGCAATAGGGTTCTAATGCTTCTTGGAACGCGATATCGCATCTCACTTCTATGTTTCATGATAAGATATAATATTCATTGCGAAGTGTCATGTATACCTCGTAGTCACTTCAAAAGAATGTAAATGCGACACTTCCATGCTAGGAAGTAGCGTTTGCAGATGTCTACGTATCGTAGCAATAGGGTTCTAATACTTCTTAGAACGCGATATCGCATCTCTCCTCTATGTTTCATGACAAGATATAATATTCATTGCGAAGTGTCATGTATACCTCGATTTCACTTCACAAGAATGTAAATGCGACACTTCCTGGCTAGGAAATACTGTTTGCAGATGTCTACGTATCACAGCAATAGAGTACTAATGCTTCTTAAACCGAGATGTCGTATTTCATTTCTATGTTTCGTAATAAGATATAATATTCATTGTGTAAGGTTATGTATACCTCGTATTCACTTCAGTGGAATGTAAGTGTGAAATTTCGTTGCTAGGAAATAGAGTTTGCAGATGTCTACGTATATTAGCAATAGAGTTCTAATGCTACTCAAAATGCAATATAGCACCTCATTCCTATGTTTCATGATAAGATATAGTATTCATTGCGAAGTGTCATGTATATCTCGTATTCACTTCAAGAGAATGTAAATGCGACACTTCCATGCTAGGAAATAGCGTTTGCAGATGTCTACGTATCGTAGCAATAGAGTTCTAATGCTTCTTAAAACGCGATATCGCATCTCACTGCTATGTTTCATGATAAGATATAATATTCATAATGGAGTGTTATGTATACCTCGTACTCACTTCAAAAGAATGTAAATGCGACACTTCCATGCTAGGAAATAGCGTTTGCAGATGTCTACGTATCGTAGCAATAGAGTTCTAATGCTTCTTGAAACGAGATGTCGCATCTCACTTCTATGTTTCATGATAAGATATAATATTCAATGCGAAGTGTCATGTATACCTCGATTTCACTTCACAAGAATGTAAATGCGACACTACCTTGCTAGGAAATATTGTTTGCAGATGTCTACGTATCACAGCAATAGAGTACTAATGCTTCTTAAAACGAGATGTCGTATTTCATATCTATGTTTCGTAATAAGATATAATATTCATTGTGTAATGTAATGTATACCTTGTATTCACTTCAGTGGGATGTAAGTGCGACATGTCCATGCTAGGAAATAGAGTTTGCAGATGTCTACGTATCGTAGCAATAGAGTTCTAATGCTTCTCAAAACGCGATACAGCACCTCATTCCTATGTTTCATGATAAGATATAATATTCATTGCGAAGTGTCATGTATACCTCATATTCACTTCAAAAGAATGTAAATGCGACACTTCCATGCTAGGAAATAGCGTTTGCAGATGTCTTCGTATCGTAGCAATAGAGTTCTAATGCTTCTTAAAACGAGATGTCGCATTTCATTTCTATGTTTAGTGATAAGATATAATATTCATTGTGGAGTGTTATGTATACCTCGTATTCGCTTCAAAAGAACGTAAATAAGACACTTCCATGCTAGGAAATAGCGTTTGCAGATGTCTACGTATCGTAGCAATAGAGTTCTTATGCTTCTTAGAACGCGATATCGCATCTCACTTCTATGTTTCATGATAAGATATAATATTCATTGCGAAGTGTCATGCATACCTCGATTTCACTTCACAAGAATGTAAATGCGACACTTCCTTGCTAGGAAATATTGTATGCAGATGTCTACGTATCACAGCAATAGAGTACATATGCTTCTTAAAACGAGATGTCGTATTTCATTTCTATGTTTCGTAATATGATATAATATTCATTGTGTAATGTTTTGTATACCTCGTATTCACTTCAGTGGAATGTAAGTGCGACATGTCCTTGCTAGGAATTAGAGTTTGCAGATGTCTACGTATATTAGCAATAGAGTTCTAATGCTTCTCAAAACGCGATATAGCACCTCATTCCTATGTTTCATGATAAGATATAATATTCATTGTGGAGTGTTACGTATACCTCGTTTTCACTTCAAAAGAATGTAAGTGCCACACTTCCTCGCTAGGAAATAACATTTCCAGATGTCTACGCATCGTAGCAATAGAGTTCTAGCGATTCTTAAATCGCGATATCGCATCTCACTTCTATGTTTCGTGATAAGATATAATATTCATTGTAGAGTGTTATGTATACCTCGTATTCACTTCAAAAGAATGTAAATGCGACACTTCCATGCTAGGAAAATAGCTTTTGCAGATGTCTACGTATCGTAGCAATGGAGTTCTAGCGCTTCTTAAATCGCGATATCGCATCTCACTTCTATGTTTCGAGATAAGATATAATATTCATTGCGAGGTGTCATGTATACCTCGTATTCACTTCAAGAGAATGTAAATGCGAAACTTCCATGCTAGGAAGTAGGGTTTGCTGATGTCTACGTATCGTAGCGATAGAGTTCTAATGCTTCTTAAAACGAGATGTCGCATTTCATTTCCATGTTTCGTATTAAGATATAATATTCATTGTTGAGTGTCATGTATACCTCGTATTCACTTCAAAAGAATGTAAATGCGACACTTCCATGCTAGGAAGTAGCGTCTGCAGATGTCTAAGCGTCGAGGCAATACAGTTCTAATGCTTCTTAAAACGCGATATCGCATCTCTCTTCTATGTTTCATGATAAGATATAGTATTCATTGCGAAGTGTCATCTAAACCTCGTATTCTCTCCAAACGAATGTAAATGCGACTATTGCTTGCTAGGAAATAGCGTTTGCAGATGTCTACGTATCCTAGCAATAGAGTTCTAATGCTACTTATATCGCGATATCGCATCTCATTTTTATGTTTTGTGATAAGATATAATATTCATTGCGAGGTGTCATGTACACCTCGTATTCACTTTATAAGAATGTAAATGCGACACTTCCTAGCTAGGAAATAGCGTATTCAGATGTCTACGTATCGTAGCAATAGAGTTCTATTAATACTTAAATCGCGATATCGCATCTCATTTCTATGTTTCGTGATAAGATATAATATTCATTGCGAATGGTCATGTATACCTTGTATTCACTTCAAAGGAATGTAAATGCGACTATTGCTTGCTAGGAAATAGCGTTTGCAGATGTCTACGTATCGTAGCAATAGCGTTCTAATGCTACTTAAATCTCGATATGACACCTCATTGACATGTTTCGTGATAAGATATAATATTCATTGCGAAGTGTCATGTATACCTCGTATTCACATCAAAAGAATGCAAGTGCGACACTTCCATGCTAGGAAATAGTGTTTGCTGATGTCTCCGCATCGATGCCATAGAGTTCTAATGCTTCTTAAAACGCGATATCGCATCTCTCTTCTATGTTTCATGATACGATATAATATTCATCGCGAAGTGTCATGTATACCTCGTATTCACTTCAAAAGAATGTAATTGCGACTATTCCTTGCTAGGAAATAGCGTTTGCAGATGCCTACGTATCGTAGCAATAGAGTTCTAATGCTTCTTAGATCGCGATATCGCATCTCATATCCATGTTTCGTGATAAGCTATAATATTCATTCCGAAGTGTCATGTATACCTCGAATTCACTTCTAAAGAATCTAAATCCGACATATCCATGCTAGGAAATAGCCTTTGCAGATATCTCCGCATCGAGGCAATAGGGTTCTAATGCTTCTTAAAACGCGATATCGCATCTCACTTTTATGTTACACGATAACATATAATGTTCATTGCGAAGTGTCATGTATACCTCGTATTCACTTCAAAAGAATGTAAATGCGACGTTTCCATCCTAGGAAATAGCGTTCGCAGATGTCTACGTATCGTAGCAATAGAGTCCTAATGCATCTAAAAACGAGATGTCGCATTTCATTTCCATGTTTCGTGATAAGATATAATATTCATTGCGAAGTGCCATGTATACCTCCTATGCACTCCAGACGAATGTAAATGCGACACTTCCTTGCTAGGAAATAGCGTCTGCAGATGTCTACGTATCGTAGCAATAGAGTCCTAATGCTTCTAAAAACGAGATGTCGCATTTCATTTCCATGTTTCGTAATAAGATATAATATTCATTGCGAAGTGCCATGTATACCTCCTATGCACTCCAGACGAATGTAAATGCGACACAACCTTGCTAGGAAATAGTGTTTGCAGATGTCTACGTATCGTAGCAATAGAGTTCTAATGCTACTTAAATCGCGAAATCGCTTCTCATTTCTATGTTCCGTGATAAGTTATAATATTCATTCCGAAGTGTCACGTAAACCTCGAATTCACTCAAAAGAATGTAAATGCGACTATTGCTTGCTAGGAAATAGCGTTTGCAGTTGTCTACGCATCGTAGCAATAGAGTTCTAGTGCTTCTCAAAACGCGATATCGCATCTAATTCCTATGTTTCGAGATAAGGTATAATATTCATTGCGAAGTGTCATGTATACCTCATATTCACTTCAAAAGAATGTAAAAGCGACACTTCCTTGCTAGGAAATAGCGTTTCCAGATGACCACGTACCGTAAGAATGGAGTTCTAATGCTCCTTAAAACGAGATGTCGCATTCCATTTCTATGTTTCGTGATAAGATATAATATTCATTGCGAAATGTAATGTATACCTCGTACTCACTCCAAACGAATGTAAATGCGACATTTCCTTGCTAGGAAATAGCATCTGCAAATGTCTACGCGTCGAGGCAATAGAGTTCTAATGATTCTTAAAACGCGATATCGCATCTCACTTCTATGTTTCGTGATAAGATATAATATTCATTGCGAAGTGTTACGTATACCTCGTATTCACTCCAAACAAATGTAAATGCGACACAACCGTGCTAGGGAATAGTGTTTGCAGATGTCTACGTATCGTAGCAATAGAGTTCTAATGCTACTTAATCCGCGATATCGCATCTCATTTCTATGTTTCGTGATAAGATATAATATTCATTGCGAAGTGTCATGTATACCTAGTATTCACTCCAAACGAATGTAAATGCGACACTTCCTTGCTAGGAAATAGCGTATTTAGATGTCTACGTATCGTAGCAATAGAGTTTTAATGCTACTTAATTCGCGATATCGCATCTCATTTCTATGTTTCGTGATAAGATATAATATTCATTGCGAAGTGTCATGTATACCTCGTATTCCTTTCAAAAGAATGTAAATGCGACACTTCCTATCTTGGAAATAGCGTTTGCAGATGTCTACGTATCAAAGCTATAAATTTCTAATCTTTCTTAAAACGCGATATCGCACTTCATTTCTATGTTTCATGATAAGATATAATATTCGTTGAGGAGGGTTATGTATATCTCGTCTACACTTAAAAAGAATGTAATCGCGACACTTCCTTGCTGGGAAATTGCGCTTCCAGATGACTACGTATCGAACCAAGAGTGTTCTAATGCTTCAGAAATCGCGATATCGCATCTCATTTCTATGTTTCATGATGAGACATAATATTCATTGCGTAGTGTCATGTATACCACGTACTCACTTCAAAAGAATGTAAATGCGACACTTCCTTGCTGGGAAATTTCGTTTGCAGATGTCTACGTATCGTGGCATTAGTGGTCTAATGCTTCTCAAAGCGCGATATCGCTTCGCATTTCTATGTTTCATGATAATATATAATATTCATTGTGCAGTGTTATGTATATCTCGTCTATACTTCAAATGGATGAAAATGCGACACTTCCTTGCTAGGAAATAGCGTTTGCAGATGTCTACGTATCGAAGCAATAGAGTTCTAATGCTTCTTAAATCGCCATATCGCATCTCATTTCTATGTTTCATGATAAGATGTAATATTCATTGTGCAGTGTTATGTATATCTCGTCTATACTTCAAATGGATGTAAATGCGACACTTCCTTGCTAGGAAATAGCGTTTGCAGATGTCTACGTATCGTGGCATTAGAGTTCTAATGCTTCTTAAATCGCCATATCGCATCTCATTTCTATGCTTCATGATAAGATATAATATTCATGGTGCAGTGTTATGTATATCTCGTCTATACTTCAAATCGATGTAAATGCGACACTTCCTTGCTAGGAAATAGCGTTTGCAGATGTCCACGTATCGCGGCATTAGAGTTCTAATCTTTCTCAAAACACGATATCGCTACTCATTACTATGCTTCATGGTAATATATAATATTCATTGTGGAGTGTTATGTATACCTCGTATTCACATCAAAAGAATATAAATGCGACACTTCCTTGCTAGGAAATAGCGTTTGCAGATGTCTACGTATCGAAGCAATAGTGTTCTAATGATTCTTAAATCGCGATATCGCATCTCATTTCTATGTTTCATGACAATATATAATATTCATTGCGATGGGTCATGTATACCTCGCATACACTTAAAATGTATGTAAATGCGACACTTCCTTGCTAGGAAAGAGCGTTTGCAGATGGCTACGTATCGAAGCAATAGATGTCTAAAGCTTGCTAATTCGCGATATCGCATCTCATATCTATGTTTCATGATAATATATAATATTCATTGCGAAGTTTCATGTATACCTCGCATACAATTCAAACGAATGTGAATGCGACAGTTCCTTGCTAGGAAATAGCGTTTGCAGATGTCTACGTATCGTAGCAATAGAGTTCTAATGCTTCTTAAATCGTCATATCGCATCTCAATTCTATGTTTCATGATAAGATATAATATTCATTGTGAAGTGTCATGTGTACCTCGTATTCCTTTCAAAAGAATGTAAATGCGACACTCCCTTGTTAGGAAGTAGCGTTTGCAGATGTCTACGTATCGAACCAATAGTGTTCTAATGCTTCTTAAATCGCGATATCGCATCTCATTTCTATGTTTCATGACAATATATGATATTCATTGCGATGGGTCATGTATACCTCGCATACACTTAAAATGTATGTAAATGCGACACTTCCTTGCTAGGAAATAGCGGTTGCAGATGTCTACGTATCGAAGCAATAGATTTCTAATGCTTCTTAAATCGCGATATCGCATCTCATCTCTATGTTTCATGATAAGATATAATATTCATTGTGCAGTGTTATGTATATCTCGTCTATACTTCAAATGGATGTAAATGCTACAATTTCTTGCTAGGAAATAGCGTTTGCAGATGTCTACGTATCGAAGTAATAGACATCAAATGCTTCATAAATCGCCATATCGCATCTCATTTGTATGTTTCATGACAAGATATAATATTCATTGCGCAGTGTTATGACTACCTCGCATTCACTTCAAAAGAATGTAAATGCGACACTTCCTTGCTTGGAAATAGCGTTTGCAGATATCTACTTATCGAAGCAATAGCTTTCTAATGCTTCTTAAACCGTCATATCGCATCTCATATCTACGTTTCATGATAAGATATAATATCCATTGCGAAGTGTCATGTATACCTCGTATTCCTTTCAAAGGAATGTAAATGCGACACTTCCTTGCTAGGAAGTAGCGTTTGCAGATGTCTACGTATCGAAGCAATACGGATCTAATGCTTCTTAAATCGCCATATCGCTTCTCATTTCTATGTATCATGACAATATATAGTATTCACTGCGAAGTGTCATGTATACCTCGCATACACTTCAAATGAATGTAAATGCGACACTTCCTTGCTAGGAAATAGAGTTTGCAGATGTCTGCGTATCGAAGCAATAGACATCTAATGCTTCATAAATCGCCATATTGCATCTCATTTCTATGTTTCATGATTAGATATAATATTTATTGTGCAGTGTTATGTATACCTCGTATTCGCCTCAAAAGAATGTAATTGCGACTCTTCCTTGCTAGGAGATAGCGTTTGCAGATATTTACGTATCGAAGCAATAGTGTCCTAAAGATTCTTAAATCGCGATAACGCATCTCATTTCTATGTTTCATGATAAGATATAATATTCATTGTGCAGTGTTATGTATATCTCGTCTATACTTCAAATGGATGTAAATGCGACACTTCCTTGCTAGGAAATAGCGTTTTCAGATATCTACGTATCGAAGCAATAGAGTTCTAATGCTTCTTAAATAGCCATATCGCATATCATTTCTATGTTTCATGATAAGATATAGTACTCATTGTGCAGTGTTATGTATATCTCGTCTATACTTCAAATGGATGTAAATGCGACACTCCCTTGCTAGGAAATAGCGTTTGCAGATGTCTACGTATCGTGGCATTAGAGTTCTAATGCTTCTTAAAACGCGATATCGCATCTCATTACTATGCCTCATGGTAATATATAATATTCATTGTGGAGTGTTATGTATACCTCGTATTCACTTCAAAAGAATATAAATGCGACACTTCCTTGCTTGGAAATAGCGTTTGCAGATGCCTACGTATCGAAGCAATAGTGTTCTACTGATACTTAAATCGCGATATCGCATCTCATTTCTATGTTTCATGACAATATATAATATTCATTGCGATGGGTCATGTATACCTCGCATACACTTAAAATGTATGTAAATGCGACACTTCCTTGCTAGGAAAGAGCGTTTGCAGATGTCTACGTATCGAAGCAATAGATGTCTAAAGCTTGCTAATTCGCGATATCGCATCTCATATGTATGTTTCATGATAATATATAATATTCATTGCGAAGTTTCATGTATACCTCGCATATAATTCAAACGAATGTGAATGCGACAGTTCCTTGCTAGGAAATAGTGTTTGCAGATGTCTACGTGTCGAAGCAATAGTGTTCTAATGCTTCTTAAATCGTCATATCGCATCTCAATTCTATGTTTCATGATAAGATATAATATTCATTGTGAAGTGTCATGTGTACCTCGTATTCCTTTCAAAAGAATGTAAATGCGACACTCCCTTGTTAGGAAGTAGCGTTTGCAGATGTCTACGTATCGAACCAATAGTGCTCTAATGCTTCTTAAATCGCGATATCGCATCTCATTTCTATGTTTCATGACAATATATAATATTCATTGCGATGGGTCATGTATACCTCGCATACACTTAAAATGTATGTAAATGCGACACTTCCTTGCTAGGAAATAGCGTTTGCAGATGTCTACGTATCGAAGCAATAGATTTCTAATGCTTCTTAAATCGCGATATCGCATCTCATCTCTATGTTTAATGATAAGATATAATATTCATTGTGCAGTGTTATGTATATCTCGTCTATACTTCAAATGGATGTAAATGCTACAATTTCTTGCTAGGAAAGAGCGTTTGCAGATGTCTACGTATCGAAGCAATAGATTTCTAAAGCTTGCTAATTCGCGATATCGCATCTCATATCTATGTTTCATGATAATATATAATATTCATTGCGAAGTTTCATGAATACCTCGCATACAATTCAAATGATTGTGAATGCGACAGTTCCTTGCTAGGAAATAGTGTTTGCAGATGTCTACGTGTCGAAGCAATAGTGTTCTAATGCTTCTTAAATCGTCATATCGCATCTCAATTCTATGTTTCATGATAAGATATAATATTCATTGTGAAGTGTCATGTATACCTCGTATTCCTTTCAAAAGAATGTAAATGCGACTCTCCCTTGTTAGGAAGTAGCGTTTGCAGATGTCTACGTATCGAACCAATAGTGTTCGAGTGCTTCTTAAATCGCGATATCGCATCTCATTTCTATGTTTCATGACAATATATGATATTCATTGCGATGGGTCATGTATACCTCGCATACACTTAAAATGTATGTAAATGCGACACTTCCTTGCTAGGAAATAGCGGTTGCAGGTGTCTACGTATCGATGCAATAGATTTCTAATGCTTCTTAAATCGCGATATCGCATCTCATCTCTATGTTTCATGATAAGATATAATATTCATTGTGCAGTGTTATGTATATCTCGTCTATACTTCAAATGGATGTAAATGCTACAATTTCTTGCTAGCAAATAGCGTTTGCAGATGTCTACGTATCGAAGTAATAGACATCAAATGCTTCATAAATCGCCATATCGCATCTCATTTGTATGTTTCATGACAAGATATAATATTCATTGCGCAGTGTTATGACTACCTCGTATTCACTTCAAAAGAATGTAAATGCGACACTTCCTTGCTTGGAAATAGCGTTTGCAGATATCTACTTATCGAAGCAATAGTTTTCTAATGCTTCTTAAACCGTCATATCGCATCTCATATCTACGTTTCATGATAAGATATAATATCCATTGCGAAGTGTCATGTATACCTCGTATTCCTTTCAAAGGAATGTAAATGCGACACTTCCTTGCCAGGAAGTAGCGTTTGCAGATGTCTACGTATCGAAGCAATACGGATCTAATGCTTCTTAAATCGCCATATCGCTTCTCATTTCTATGTATCATGACAATATATAGTATTCACTGCGAAGTGTCATGTATACCTCGCATACACTTCAAATGAATGTAAATGCGACACTTCCTTGCTAGGAAATAGAGTTTGCAGATGTCTGCGTATCGAAGCAACAGACATCTAATGCATCATAAATCGCCATATTGCATCTCATTTCTATGTTTCATGATTAGATATAATATTTATTGTGCAGTGTTATGTATACCTCGCATTCGCCTCAAAAGAATGTAATTGCGACTCTTCCTTGCTAGGAGATAGCGTTTGCAGATATTTACGTATCGAAGCAATAGTGTCCTAAAGATTCTTAAATCGCGATAACGCATCTCATTTCTATGTTTCATGATAAGATATAATATTCATTGTGCAGTGTTATGTATATCTCGTCTATACTTCAAATGGATGTAAATGCGACACTTCCTTGCTAGGAAATAGCGTTTTCAGATATCTACGTATCGAAGCAATAGAGTTCTAATGCTTCTTAAATAGCCATATCGCATATCATTTCTATGTTTCATGATAAGATATAATACTCATTGTGCAGTGTTATGTATATCTCGTCTATACTTCAAATGGATGTAAATGCGACACTCCCTTGCTAGGAAATAGCGTTTGCAGATGTCTACGTATCGTGACATTAGATTTCTAATGCTTCTTAAAACGCGATATCGCATCTCATTACTATGCCTCATGGTAATATATAATATTCATTGTGGAGTGTTATGTATACCTCGTATTCACTTCAAAAGAATATAAATGCGACACTTCCTTGCTTGGAAATAGCGTTTGCAGATGTCTACGTATCGAAGCAATAGAGTTCTAAGACCTTCTAATTCGCCATATCGCATCTCATTTCTATGTTTCATGATAAGATATAATATTCATTGTGGAGTCTTATGTATACCTCGTATTCGTTGCAAAAGAATGTAAATGCGACACGTCCTTGCTAGGAAGTAGCGTTTGCAGATGCCTACGTATAGAAGCAATAGTGTTCTACTGATACTTAAATCGCGATATCGCATCTCATTTCTATGTTTCATGACAATATATAATATTCATTGCGATGGGTCATGTATACCTCGCATACACTTAAAATGTATGTAAATGCGACACTTCCTTGCTAGGAAAGAGCGTTTGCAGATGTCTACGTATCGAAGCAATAGATTTCTAATGCTTCTTAAATCGCGATATCGCATCTCATCTCTATGTTTCATGATAAGATATAATATTCATTGTGCAGTGTTATGTATATCTCGTCTATACTTCAAATGGATGTAAATGCTACAATTTCTTGCTAATAAATAGCGTTTGCAGATGTCTACGTATCGATGTAATAGACATCAAATGCTTCATAAATCGCCATATCGCATCTCATTTCTATGTTTCATGATAACATATAATATTCATTGCGAAGTGTCATGTATACCTTGTATTCCTTTCAAAAGAATGTAAATCCGACACTTCCTTGCTAGGAAGTAGCGTTTGCAGATGTCTACGTATCGAAGAAATAGTGTTCTAATGCTTCTTAAATCGCCATATTACATCACATTTCTGTGTTTCATGATAAGATATAATATTCATTGTGGAGTGTTATGTATACATCGTTTTCACTTCAAAAGAATGTAAATGCGACACTTCCTTGCTAGTAAATGGCGTTTGCAGATGTCTACGTATCGAAGCAGTAGAGTTCTAGTGCTTCTTAAATCGCCATATCGCATCTCATTTCAATGTTTCATGATAAGATATAATATTCATTGTGCAGTGTTATGTATATCTCGTCTATACCTCAAATGGATGTAAATGCGACACTTCCTTGCTAGGAAATAGCGTTTTCAGATATCTACGTATCGAAGAAATAGTGTTCTAATGCTTCTTAAATCGCCATATTACATCACATTTCTATGTTTCATGATAAGATATAATATTCTTTGTGGAGTGTTATGTATACCTCGTTTTCACTTCAAAAGAATGTAAATGCGACACTTCCTTGCTAGGAAATAGCGTTTGCAGATGTTTACGTATCGTGGCATTAGAGTTCTAATGCTTCTCAAAACGCGATATCGCATCTCAATTCTATGTTTCATGATAAGATATAATATTCATTGTGAAGTGTCATGTATACTTCGTATTCCTTTCAAAAGAATGTAAATGCGACACTCCCTTGTTAGGAAGTAGCGTTTGCACATGTCTACGTATCGAAGCAATAGTGTTCTAATTCTTCTTAAATCGCGATATCGCATCTCATCTCTATGTTTCATGATAAGATATAATATTCATTGTGGAGTGTTATGTATACCTCGTATTCACTTTAAAAGTATGTAAATGCGACACTTCCCTGCTGGGAAATAGCGTTTGCCTATGTCTACGTATCGAAGCAGTAGAGTTCTAATGCTTCTTAAATCGCCATATCGCATCTCATTTCTATTTTTCATGATAAGATGTAATATTCATTGTGCAGTGTTATGTATATCTCGTCTATACTTCAAATGGATGTAAATGCGACACTTCCTTGCTAGGAAATAGCGTTTGCAGGTGTCTGCGTAGCATAGCATTAGAGTTCTAATGCTTCTTAAATCGCCATATCGCATCTCATTTCTATGCTTCATGATAGGATATAATATTCATTGTGCAGTGTTATGTATATCTCGTCTATACTTCAAATGGATGTAAATGCGACACTTCCTTGCTAGGAAATAGCGTTTGCAGATGTCTACGTATCGTGGCATTAGAGTTCTAATGCTTCTCAAAACACGATATCGCTACTCATTACTATGCTTCATGGTAATATATAATATTCATTGTGGAGTGTTATGTATACCTCGTATTCACTTCAAAAGAATATAAATGCGACACTTCCTTGCTAGGAAATAGCGTTTGCAGATGTCTACGTATCGAAGCAATAGAGTTCTAAAACCTTCTAATTCGCCATATCGCATCTCATTTCTATGTTTCATGATAAGATATAATATTCATTGTGGAGTCTTATGTATACCTCGTATTCGTTGCAAAAGAATGTAAATGCGACACGTCCTTGCTAGGAAGTAGCGTTTGCAGATGCCTACGTATCGAAGCAATAGTGTTCTAATGATACTTAAATCGCGATATCGCATCTCATTTCTATGTTTCATGACAATATATAATATTCATTGCGATGGGTCATGTATACCTCGCATACACTTAAAATGTATGTAAATGCGACACTTCCTTGCTAGGAAAGAGCGTTTGCAGACGTCTACGTATCGAAGCAATAGATTTCTAAAGCTTGCTAATTCGCGATATCGCATCTCATATCTATGTTTCATGATAATATATAATATTCATTGCGAAGTGTCATGTGTACTTCGCATACACTTCAAATGAATGTGAATGCTACAGTTCCGTGCTAGGAAATAGTGTTTGCAGATGTCTACGTATCGATGCAATAGTTTTCTAATGCTCCTTAAATCGTCATATTACATCTCATTTCTATGTTATATGAGAAGATATAATATTCATTGTGGAGTGTCATGAATACCTCGTATTCCTTTCAAAGGAATGTAAATGCGACACTTCCTTGCTAGGAAATAGCGTTTGCAGATGTCTACGTATCGAAGCATTAGACATCTAATGCTTCATAAATCGCCATATCGCATCACATCCCTATGTTTCATGATACGATATAATATTCATTCCGAAGCGCCATGTATACCTCGTATTCCTTTCAAAAGAATGCAAATGCGACACTTCCTTGCTAGGAAGTAGCGTTTGCAGATGTCTACGTATCGAAGCAATAGAGTTCTAGTGCTTCTTAAATCGCCATATTGCATCTCATTTGTATGTTTCATCATAAGATATAATATTCATTGTCGAGTGCTATGTATACCTCGTATTCACTTCAAAAGAATGTAAACGCGACACTTCCTTCCTAAGGAATAGCGTTTGCAGATGTCTACGTATCGATGCAATAGTGTTATAATGCTTCTTAAATCGCGATATCGCATCTCATTTCCATGTTTCATGATAAGATATAATATTCGTTGTGCAGTGTTATGTATATATCGTCTATACTTCCAATGAATGTAAATGTGACACGTCCTTGCTAGGAAATAGCGTTTGCAGATGTCTACGGATCGAAGCAATAGTGTTCTAATGCTTCTTAAATCGTCATATCGCATCACATTTCTATGTTTCATGATAAGATATAATATTCATTGTCGAGTGCTATATATATATCGTATTCACTTCAAAAGAATGTAAACGCGACACTTCCTTGCAAGGAAATAGCGTTTGCAGATGTCTACGTATCGTAGCAATAGAGATCTAATGCTTCTTAGAACGCGATATCGCATCTCATTACTGTGTTTCATGATATGATATAATACTCATTGCGAAGTGTTATGTATTCCTCGTCTACACTTCAAATGGATGTAAATGCAACACTTCCTTGCTAGGATATAGCTGGTCCAGATGTCTACGTATTGAAGCAGTAGAGTTCTAATGCTTCTTAAAATGCGGCATCGCATCTCATTTCAATGTTTCGTGATGAGATATAATATTCAATGTGCAGTGTTATGTATTCGTCGTCAACACTTCAAAAGAATGTAAGTGCGACACTTCCTTGCTAGGAAATAGCTGGTCCAGATGTCGACGTATCGAAACAATAGTGTTCTAATGCTTCATAAAATGAGATATACCGCATCTCATTTCTATGTTTCATGATAAGGTATAAAATTCATTGCGAATTGAGATGTATACCTCGTACTCACTTCAAAAGAATGTAAATGCGACACTTCCTTCCTAGGAAGTAGCGTTTGCAGATGTCTACTTATCGAACCAATAGATTTCTAATGCATCTCAAATCGCCATGTCGCAGCTCATTTCTAAGTTGCATGATAAGGTATAATATTCATTGCGAAGTGTCATGTATACCTCCTATTCACTTCAAAAGAATGTAAATGCGACACATCGTTGCAAGGAAATAGCGTTTGCAGATGTCTACGTATCGTAGCAATAGAGTGCTAGTGCTTCTTAAAACGGGATATCGCATCTCATTTCTATGTTTCATGATAAGATATTGTATTCATTGCGAAGTGTCATGTATACTTCGTACTCACTTCAAAAGAATGTATTTGCGACACTTCCTTGCTAGGAAATAGCGTTTGCAGATCTCTACGTATCGAAGCAATAGAGTTCTAATGCTTAATAAATCGCGATAACGAATCCCATTTCTATGTTTCGTGATGAGTTATAATATTCATTGCGAAGTGTCGTGTATACCTCGTATTCACTTCAAAAGAATGTAAATGCGACACTTCCATGCCAGGAAATAGCGTTTGCAGATGACTCCGCATCGAAGCAGTAGGGTTCTAATGCTTCCTAAATCCCGATATCGCATATCATTTCTATGTTTCGTGATAAGATATATTATTCATTGCGAGGTTTCACTTATACCTCGTCTTCACTTCAAATGAATGTAAATGCAACACTTTCTTCCTAGGAAATAGCGTTTGCTGATACCTACGTATGGTTGCAATATAGTTCTAATGCTCCTTAAAACGAGATATCGCGTCACATTTCTACGTATCATCATAAGATATGATATTCATTGCGAAGTGTCACTTGTACCTCGCATACACCTCAAATGAATGTAAATGCGAAGCTTCCTTTCTATAGGAAATAGCGTTTCCAGATATCTTGGAATCGTAGCAATAGAGTTCTAATACTTCTAAAACGCGATATCGCATGTCATTCCTCTATTTCATGATAACAAATAATATTCATTGTGGAGTGTTATGTATGCCTCGTATACACACCAAAGGAATGTAAATGCAACACTTCCTTACTGGGAAATAGCGACTGCAGACGTCTACGTATCATTGCAGTAGAGTTCTAATGCTTCTTAAAACGAGATATCGCTTCTCATTTCTATGTTTCATGATAAGATATGATATTCATTGCGTTGTGTCATGTATACCTCGTATTCACTTCAAAGGAATGTAAGTGCGACACTTCCATGCTAGGACATGTCGTTTGCAGATGTCTACGTATCGTAGCAATAGATTTCTAATGCTTCTTAAATTGCAATATCGCTCCTAATTTCTACGTTTCATGATAAGATATAGTATTCATTGCGAAGTGTTATGTATACCTCGTAATCACTTCAAAAGAATGTAAATGCGACACTTCCTTGCTAGGAAATGTCGCCTGCATATGTCTACGTATCGTAGCAATAGAGTTCTAATGCTTCTTAAATCGCGATATCGCTCCTAATTTCTATGTTTCATGATAAGATATAATATTCATTGCGAAGTGTCATGTATACCTCATATTCACTTCAAAAGAATGTAAATGCGACAATTCCTTGCTAGGAAATAGCGTTTGCAGATGTCTACGTATCGAAGCAATAGGGTTCTAATGCTTCTTATAACGGGATATCGCATTCCTTTTCTACGTTTAATGATAAGATATAGTATTCATTGTGGATTGTTATGTATTACCCCGTATTCACTTCGAAAGAATGTAAATGCGACACTTCCTTGCTAGGAAATAGCGCTTGCAGATGTCTACGCAATAGAATTCTAATGCATCTTAGAACGCGACATCGCATTTCATTTTTATGTTTCGTGATAAGATATATTATTCATTGCGAAGTGTCATGTATACCTCGTATTCACTTCAAATGAATGCAAATGCGGCACTTCCTTGCTAGGAAATAGTGTTTCCAGATATCAACGTACCGTAGCTATAGAGTTCTAAAGCTTCCTAAAACAAGATATCGCTTCTCATTTCTATGTTTCGTGATAAGATAGAGTATTCATTGCGAAGTGTCATGTATACCTCGTAATCACTTCAAAAGAATGTAAACGCGACACTTCCTTGCTAGGAAATGTCGTTTGCAGATGTCTACGTATCGTAGCAATATAATTCTAATGCTCCTTAAATCGCGATATCGCTCCTAATTTCTGTGTTTCATGATAAGATATAATATTCACTGCGAAGTGTCATGTATACCTCGTATTCACTTAAAAAGTATGTAAATTCGACACTTCCTTGCTATTAAATAGCGTTTGCAGATGTCTACGTATCGAAGCACTAGATTTCTAATGTTTCTTAAAACGCGATATCGCATCTCATTTCTATGTTTCATAATAAGATGTAATATTCATTGCGAAGTGTCATGTATACCTCGTATTCACTTCAAAAGAATGTAAATGCGACACTTCCTTGCTTGGAAATAGCGTTTGCAGATGTCTACGTATCGAAGCAATAGTTTTCTAATGCTTCTTAAATCGTCATATCGCATCTCATATCTACGTTTCATGATAAGATATAACATTCATTGCGAAGTGTCATGTATACCTCGTATTCCTCTCAAATGAATGTAAATGCGACATTTCCATGCTAGGAAATAGCATTTGCAGATGTCTACGTATCGCAGCAATAGAGTTCTAACGCTTCTTAAAACGCGATATCGCATCTCATTTCTATGCTTCATGATCAGATATAATGTTCATTGCGAAATGTTATGTATACCTCGCATACACCTCAAATGAATGTAAATGCGACACTTCCTTGCTAGGAAATAGCGTTTCCAGATGTCTACGTATCGAAGCAATAGGGTTCTAATGCTTCATAAAACGCGATATCGCATCTCATTTCTATGTTTCATGATAAGATATAATATCCATTGCGAAGTGTCATGTATACCTCGCATACACTTCAATTGAATGTAAATGCGACACTTTCTTGATAGGAAATAGCGTTTGCAGTTGTCTACGTATCGTATCAGTAGGGTTCTAGTGCTTCTTCAAACGAGATGTCGCATCTCATTTGTATGTTTCATGATAAGATATAATATTCACTGCGAAGTGTCATGTATACCTCGTATTCACTTGAAAAGAATTTAAATGCGACTCTTCCTTGCTAGGAAATAGCGTTTGCAGATGTCCACGTATCCAAGCAATAGATTTCTAATGCTTCTTAAATCGCCATATTGCTTCTCATTTCTATGCTTCATGACAAGATATAATATTCATTGTGCAGTGTTATGTTTATCTCGTCTATACATCAAATGAATGTAAATGCGACACTTCCTTTGCTTGGAAATAACGTTTGCAGATGTCTACGTATCGTGGCATTAGGGTTCTAATGCTCCTTAAATCGCCATATTGCATCTCATTTCTATGTTTCAGGATAAGATTTAATATTCATTGTGCAGTGTTATGTATATCTCGTCTATAAATCAGATGAATGTAAATGCGACACTTCCTTTGCTTGGAAATAGCGTTTGCAGATGTCTATGTATCGTGGCATTAGGGTTCTAATGCTTCTCAAAACGCGATATCGCTTTTCATTTCTTTGTTTCATGATAATATATAATATTCATTGCGAAATGTCACATACACCTCGCATACACTTCAAATGAATGTAATTGCGACACTTCCTTCCTAGGAAATAGCGTTTGCAGGTGTCTATGTATCATGTGTCATGGCAATAGAGCTCTAACGCTTCTTAAAACGCGAGATCGCAAATCATTTCTATGTTTCATGACAAGATATAATATCCATTGCTAAGTGTCATGTATACCTCGTATTCACTTCTAAAGAATGTAAATGGGACACTTCCTTGTTAGGAAATAGCGTTTGTAGATGTCTCCGTATCGAAGAAATAGTGTTCTAATGCTACTTAAATCGCGATATCGCATCTCATTTCTATGTTTCGTGATAAGATATAATATTCATTGCGAAGTGTCATGTTTACCTCGTATTCATTTCAAAAGAATGTAAATGCGACACTTCCTTGCTAGGAAATATTGTTTGCAGATATCTACGTATCGAAGCAATAGTGTTCTAATGCTTCTTAAATCGTCATATCGCATCTCATTCCTATGTTTCATGATAAGATATAATATTCATTACGAAGTGTCATGTATACCTCGTATTCCTTTCAAAAGGATGTAGCGCTTGCAGATGTCTATGTATCGTAGCATTAGTGTTATAATGCTTCTTAAAACGAGATGTCGCATTTCATTTCTATGTCTCGTGATAAGATATAATATTCAGTGCGAAGTGTCAAGTATACCTCGTATTCACTACAAAAGAATGTAAATGCGACACTTCCTTGCGAGAAAATAGCGGTTCCAGATGTCAGCGTATCGAAAAAATAGTGTTCTAATGCTTATTAGAATGACATGTCGCATATATTTCTATGTTTCATGATAAGATATAATATCCATTGCGAAGTGTCACTTATACCTCGTATTCACTTCAAATGATTGTAAATGCGACACTTCCTTGCTAAGAAATAGCGTTTGCAGTTGTCTACGTGTCGAAGCAATAGAGTTCTAATGCTTCTTAAAACGTGATGTCGCATATTATTTCTATGTTTCGTGATAAGATATAATATTCATTGCGAAATATCACGTATACCTCGTATTCACTTCAAAAGAAAGTAAATGCGACACTTCCATGCTAGGAAATAGCGTTTGCAGATGTCTACGTATCGTAGCAATGGTGTTCTAATACCGCTTAAAATGCGATATCGCATCTCATTTCTATGTTTCATGATAAGATATAATACCCATTGCGAAGTGTCTTGTATACCTCGTATTCACTTCAAAAGAAAGTAAATGCGACACTTCCATGCTAGGAAATAGCGTTTGCAGATGTCTACGTATCTTAGCAATAGTGTTCTAATACCGCTTAAAATGCGATATCGCATCTCATTTCTATATTTCATGATAAGATATAATACTCATTGCGAAGTGTCATGTATACCTCGCATACACTTCAAATGAATGTGAATGCGACAGTTCCTTCCTAGGAAATAGCGTTTGCACATGTCTACGTATCCAAGCAATAGAGTTCTAATGCTTCTTAAGACGTGATATCGCATCTCATTCCTATGTTTAATGACAAGATATAATATCCATTGCGAAGTGTCATGTATACTTCGTATTCACTTCAAAAGAATGTAAATGCGACACTTCCTTGCTAGGAAATAGCGTTTGCACATGTCTACGTATCGAAGCAATTGAGTTCTATTGCTCCTTAAAACGCGATATCGCATCTCGTTTCTATGTTTTATGATGAGATATAATATCCATTGCGAAGTGTCATGTATACCCCGCATTCACTTCAAAAGAATGTAAATGCGACACTTCCTTGCTAGGAAATAGCAAGTGTCATTCAGCCTCCTGGGATACGAATAATTTGTTCGCCAGGACGTGACAAAGTTTCTGGTGACAGCGGTGGGATATTCGCGTATAACTTATCGGAAATTCTGCTGAATAAGTGTACGAACAGCCATGGCAACGCGCACGCCGACAAAGCGAGCGCGGCTTCAGGTACAGAAGGACGCCGCCGCAACCGAATCCGATACTCACCGAACGTTAGATTTTCACGATGCTCTCGCAAACGACGCCGCCGGACCTTCAGACGATAATACGGATAAAGAACAGGCGATCGCTACGTTAAATCGCCAAATAGATTTCATGCGTCGGGAATTGGAATCCTTACGCGCGGCACAATCCGCAAACGCCGACACTATCTCTTTCGGAACTCCGCACCTGCAACCGACACGTAGCTCAGAGTCTGATTCACCAAACTCCCAAACAGATAGGCTTATTTTTCGCGAAGCAATAGATAGCATCCCTATATTTGATGGCAAAAACTTGCCAATATTACAGTTCGTGCGGGCCTGTAAACGGGCGAGGGAGTTGATTTCGCCCGAAGGAGAACCCTCGTTCACCAAACTCATTGTCAATCGTTTACGCGGCCGTGCATATCTGGCCGTAGAGGACGAGCAATGCTCTTCGGTCGGACAACTGACCGATATTCTACGAGCCGCATTCGAAAATACAAAGTCAACCGACCATTACAGGGGCGAACTAACTAATACTTTCATGCGCCCAGGAGAACATATCCTCGATTTCATAGGTAGAATTAAAGACCTACGTAACGCAGCAATCGACTGCGAACGATTCGATTCCGCCGAATTAGTAAATTCACGTTCCGGAATAGACGCGCTTACGCTTAGGTGTTTTTGCGACGGGCTTATCCCGGAAATTCGACATTCCATGAACACGCGATTGTACGAAACATACGCGGACGCGTTCGCTCACGCTAAGGAGTTGTACAGGCGACACGAATTAGACAAAGAGAGACTCTTCTCGTCGCGTCCCCGTACGGAAAATTTTCACTTCGAGCGCCGGCAAGAAACGGTTTGCGCTCGTTGTAATAGTCGCGGTCATGTCACTCGCGACTGCAAGTACGCAAGTCATAGACCGTCAGTCACGTACCCACGGGAAGAAACCCCGAGGTATCCTCGACAGGAACGACCGCTTGTAACGGGACCTCCGCGCGGTCAGTACGCACCGCCCGATCGACGGGATATCGTTTGTAGGTACTGCCGAAACCTGGGACATAGCATAGACGAATGTCGAAAGCGACAATTTAATAATGTCGGAAATAACGTTTCGCGCCCGAATCCGGGAAACGCGAACGGCCTCCCGACCCGCCGCGAGACGGTACGCGAGGCCGGTTACGATCGCCGAGTTCTCGCCTTAACGTACGACGAGTCAACATCGATAATAGAAGAGCAGCAGTAAACATAACGGGTAAAACTAGCGTCCCCACGGTTGTCATAAATTCTAACGCGTTAATTGAACCCGTAGTAATGATGATCGACACCGGAGCCGAGATCAACGTGATCAAGGAAAACGCGCTAAAACCTAAAACTCTAATTAACACTGCAGAACGCCTAACTATTACCGGAGTAACTCAGGGTACCGTAGCCACCTTAGGGACGGTTACGTTACCGATATTTTCTCGTGATGTTCCGTTTAATGTCGTCAGTTCCGACTTCCCAATTAAAACCGCCGGGATCCTGGGATCCGGGTTTTGTGCAGACGCGGATATATCTTTTAGAAATAAATATATCCTGTGGCACGGGAATAGGATCCTATTTGCACGTCACGAAGACGTTTTAAATAAAATAATACTTCCTCCGCGGACTAACTCGGGCATACGCGTAGGAATAATTAATTCAGGCGTAGGCGAAGGAATAATCCCCCGAACGCAGATCGCGAAGGGAGTATATTTCGGTGATGCTATCGTTAAAGTGCGAAACGGCCATGCGATAGCACGCATATTTAATGCGACCGATACCGAGATCGAGATCGCGGTGCCCAGAATTCATCTGGACCCGCTTCCCGTTCTCGAATCGCTGAAACGAGAACCAGCGTTATATTCGTTATTTACGAATACTTCTAAATCCACTGTTTCTAATACAAAAATCAATACTACATCCACTGTTTCTAATACAAAAATGAGTACTAAATCCACTGTTTCAAGCATGCCTACTAATTCTACTAATACTAAATCCACTGTTTCCAGCATGCCTACTAATCCAATTAATATTAAATCCACTGTCTCAAGCATGCGTACTAACTCGACTAATTCCAAATCCACTGTATCCACTCTAAAACGAGTATTCCCAAATCCCACTGTATCTTATGCTAACATTGTTTCAAAATCCACCGCATTCCAACGATAAACGATCAGCCAATAAACGTGAAACAATACCGCTTCCCGCCGATACACAAGGAAGAAATACAACGTCAAATAGATCAATTATTAGAAAACGAATCGTACGCCGCGTATTTAGATGAACTCAACGATAGAATACGTACTTCACAAGAAATAGCGAAAACAAACTTAGACTGTGCAAAAACACGCCCTAAATTCTATTACGATAAGAAACTTAATGTAAAGGATTTCCAAATCGGACAATGGGTTTATTTGCTCCGCGAACCACTTAGACATAAATTCGATTCTCAATACACAGGCCCATATAAGATCTTGGAGATTCTACCTAACAATAATGTAAAAATGAATGTTAAGGGGAGGCACAAGATTGTGCATTCAAATAAATTAAAAAATTGTAAGCGCCTACAAACGATGAATGCACGTATGAGAGTTCGATCGAATGTAGGAGACAGTGAAAAGTGTAAGTCGAAATCAAAAACTGAAAATCTTAATGAACAAAGAGTAAAAGAATCGGTGACAGTGACAAACGAACAAAGTGCACCACAGAAGAAAAGTGCAACCAAACAGAGTGCAGCCGTAGCAGCACAACATATGCAGAGACCACAGCATCCACGAGACGAGAGCCCACAGCATCCACGAGATGATAGACCACAGCATCCACGAGATGAGAGCAGCATACACGCCAAGGAGGACCAATCTCCTCCACAGCACACGAAACGAGTAGCATCCCACATCGAGGCCACATCAGTCCAGAGATTTCGCCATAGGCGAAATTCTTTTTCTAAGGGGGAAGGTGTGACGTCAGGCGTGCCGCCTGCCACCCTCTCAACGCACCACAGCAACCACCCTCACGCGCCTGCACCACAGGCAACACCCAGGCGCAACTCGCCGTCTCACTCAGGCCAAGGGCTACGACCATCGACTCGCTCGCACCCGCAGAGGTGCTCGCCGTCTCTATCACTCCAAGGGACCTACCCTCCGTCTCACTCGCACCCGCAGAGGTGTCCGCCACCTCTCTCGCTCCAAGGGCAACACACTCTGTCCCACTCGCACCGAGGACCTCGTGCGCCATCTCGCTCGCACCAAGGACCATGTGCGCTGTCTCGCTCCCACTCAAGGAGTCATCCACCGTCTCACTCTTACCTGCAGGGAAACTCGCCCTCTCGCTCACTCCAGGGACGTACCAGGAGAATCAACCTCTACGAGATCCGACGGCGGGAACCCTCACCGTACAAAGGACTCTACGATTTCACCATCCCAGATCCGCCATGCCCAAAATACTATTTCTAAGATTGTTAATTAACATTATATATATACTCCTACATTCTAAGCTCTGTATTCCTAGCTCATAGAATTTACACGACACTACTTTATAACGACACAAACAACACACATTTTACATTTAAGGCGTAATTTCTAATTTCATACTTGTACCTCTATATTCATAAGTTGCGCTAATTAAGTAAGCCGCGACGCATGAGATCGCGACCGCCTCAGCGGCACGCGCCGCTAGCCCCACCACGCAACGCCGAGACCCCACTCCGGCGTCCACATACTCCCACCTACGTTCGCACGCGACCGAAGCGCTCCGAGAGTCGAGGAGGTCGCAGACGCATCTTGGGAGACACAGTCAATTACAGACAGTCATGACGGACAGTCAGACACAGTCAGTCAGTACCGTCAGTACGGTACAGTTCTATCTCGCCTTCGGGCACTTCTAATTCCAAGTCTCTTCCAAGTCGCGCCTTAGGGCCGTCGCGCAGCCTCGATGAGGTTCCTAGTTCTAAAGTCTTTGTTCTAATTCCTAATTCATAGTTAACCTAGTCTTAATACTTAGAAATAATTGTTCTTGTACTCTTTGATTTAGAATATACTTTATTATTTTTCTACCACATCAAGTTCTAGTTCATTCCAACTCCATTTCTAAATTCAATTTTACTTTAATACAAATTCTTCCAAGTTCGTAACAACTTGAGTGTTTACAAACGAACTCTTCGCGCCGGGAGGAAGAATTTAATCCATTATCTCGTGCGGAATACGTTGGTAAAACGCCAGAATTCTTCGTTCATCGACGGATGGTGACATTCATCGCAGCTTCCACTGTCACAACGCCGATTCCAGCCAGCCGTACGCCGACTCCTCCCCCGAGAACGACCTTCGACGATCGCCACATCTGAAAGCAGAAGAAGGAAATCAGCGAAAGGTAAGTAAAATCCCTCCTTACACGCGTTCGCGATTGTTTACGGTGCCCGCGTCTTGCCAAAATCGACGGACCCGGTCATACGCGTTTTATACCGGACCGAATTCGCGACTAAAAGGCTTGTGTCATTCAGCCTCCTGGGATACGAATAATTTGTTCGCCAGGACGTGACAATATCTTATCATGAAACATAGAAATTAGGAGCGATATCGCGATTTAAGAAGCATTAGAATTCTATTGCCACGATACGTAGACATCTGCAAACGACATCTCCTAGCAAGGAAGCGTCGCATTTACATTCTTTTGAAGTGATTAGGAGGTATACATGACACTTCGCAATGTATAATATATCTTATCGTAAAACATAGAAATGAGATGCGATATCGCGTTTTAAGATGCATTAGAGCTCTATTGCTACGATACGTAGACATCTGCAAACGCTATCTCCTAGCAAGGAAGTGTCGCATTTACATGCGTTTGAAGTATAGACGAGATATACATAACACTGCACAATGAATATTATATCTTATCATGAAACATAGAAATGAGATGCGATATGGCGATTTAAGAAGCATTAGAACTCTATTGCTTCGATACGTAGACATCTGCAAACGCTATTTCCTAGCAAGGAAGTGTCGCATTTACATTCTTTTGAGGTGAATACGAGGTATACATAACACTGCACAATGGATATTATATCTTATCATGAAACATAGAAATGAGATGCGATATCGCGATTTAAGAAGCACTAGAATTCGATTGCTTCGATACGTAGAATCTGCAAACGCTATTTCCTAGCAAGGAAGTGTCGCATGTACATTCAATTGAAGTGTATGCGAGATATACATGGCTCTTCGCAATGAATATTAGATATTATCATGAAACATAGAAATGAGAAACGATACCGCGTTTTGAGAAGCATTAGAACTCTATTGCTTCGATACGTAGACATCTGCAAACGCTTTTTCCTAGCAAGGAAGTGTCGCATTTACATTCTTTTGAAAGGAATACGAGGTATACATGACACTTCGCAAAGAATATTACATTTTATCATGAAATATAGAAATGAGATGCGATATGGCGATGTATGAAGCATTAGAATCCTATTGCTTCGATACGTAGACATCTGCAAACTCTATTTCCTAGCAAGGAAGTGTCGCATTTACATTCTTTTGAAGTGTATGCGAGGTATTCATAACACTGCACAATGAATATTATATCGTATCATGAAACATTAAAGTGAGATGCGATATCGCGATTTAAGAAGCTTTGGAAATCTATAGCTTCGATACGTAGACATCTGCAAACGCTATTTCCTAGCAAGGAACTGTCACATTCACATTCATTTGAAGTGTATGCGAGGTATACATGACACTTCGCAATGAATATTATATATTATCATGAAACATAGATATGAGATGCGTTATCGCGAATTAGCAAGCTTTAGAAATCTATATCTTCGATAGGTAGACATCTGCAAACGCTATTTCCTAGCAAGGAAGTGTCGCATTTACATTCTGTTGAGGTGAATACGAGGTATAAGTGACACTTCGCAATGAATACTATATCTTATCATCAAACATAGAAATGAGATGCGATATCGCGTTTTATTAAGCATTAGAACTCTATTGCTTGGATACCTAGACATGTGCAAACGCTATTGTCTAGCAAGGAAATGCCGCATTTACATTCATTTGAAGTGCACGCGAGGTATACATGACACTTCGCAATGAATATTGTATCTTATATCTTAGATATGACGTGCGATATCGCGTGTTAAGAAGCATTAGACTTCCATTGCTACGATACGTAGACATCTGCAAACGCTATTTCCTAGCAAGGAAGTGTCGCATTTACATTCTTTTGAAGTGTATACGAGGTATATATGACACTCCGCCATGAACATTATATCTTATCATGAGACATAGAAGTGAGATACGATAGAGCGTTTTAAGAAGCATTTGAACACTACTGCTACGATACGTAGACATCTGCAAACGCTATATCCTAGGAAGGAAGTGTCGGATTTACATTCTTTTGAAGTGAATACGAGGTATACATGACACTTCGAAATGAATATTATACCTTATCACGAAACACAGAAAAGAGATGCGATATCCCGTTATAAGAAGCATTAGTACTCCATTGCTTCGATACGTAGACATCTGCAAACACTATTTCCTAGCAAGGAAGTATCGCAATTACATTCGTTTGAAGTGTATGCGAGGTATAAGTAACATTCCGCAATGAATATTATATCTTATCATGAAACATAAAAGTTAGGAGGGATATCGCGATTTAAGAAGCTTTAGAATTCTATTGCTACGATACGTAGGCATCTGCAAACGACATTTCCTAGCATGGAAGTGTCGCATTTACATTCTGTTGAAATGAATGCGAGGTATACATGACACTTCGCATTGAATATTATATCTTATTATGAAACATAGAAATGAGATGCGATATCGCGTTTTAAGAAGCATGAGAGCTCTATTGCTACGATACGTAAACATCTTCAAACACCTATTTCCAAGCAAGGAAGTGTCGCATTTAATTCTTTTTAAGTGAATACGAGGTATACATGACCCTTCGCAATGAATATTATATCTTATCATGAAACATAGAAAAGAGATGCGAATTCCCGTTATAAGAAGCATTAGTACTCCATTGCTTCGATACGTAGACATCTGCAAACACTATTTCCTAGCAAGGAAGTATCGCAATTACATTCGTTTGAAGTGTATGCGAGGTATAAGTAACATTCCGCAATGAATATTATATCTTATCATGAAACATAAAAGTTAGGAGGGATATCGCGATTTAAGAAGCTTTAGAATTCTATTGCTACGATACGTAGACATCTGCAAACGACATTTCCTAGCATGGAAGTGTCGCATTTTCATTCCTTTGAAGTGAATACGAGGTATACATGACACTTCGCATTGAATATTATACCTTATCACGAAACATAGAAATGAGATGCGATATCGCTATTTAAGAAACATTAGAACTCTATTGCTACGATACGTAGACATCTGCAAACGCTACATCCTAGCAAGGAAGTGCCGCATTTACATTCTTTTGAAGTGAATTCGAGGTATACATAACACTGCACAATGGAGATTATATCTTATCATGAAACATAGAAATGAGATGCGATATCGCGATTTAAGAAGCATTAGAATTCTATTGCTTCGATACGTAGAATCTGCAAACGCTATTTCCTAGCAAGGAAGTGTCGCATGTACATTCAATTGAAGTGTATGCGAGATATACATGGCTCTTTGCAATGAATATTAGATATTATCATGAAACATAGAAATGAGAAACGATACCGCGTTTTGAGAAGCATTAGAACACTATTGCTTCAATACGTAGACATCTGCAAACGCTTTTTCCTAGCAAGGAAGTGTCGCATTTACATTCTTTTGAAAGGAATACGAGGTATACATGACACTTCGCAAAGAATATTACATTTTATCATGAAATATAGAAATGAGATGCGATATGGCGATTTGAGAAGCATTAGAACTCCATTGCTTCGATAAGTAGACATCTGCAAACGCTATTTCCTAGCAAGGAGGTGTCGCATTTACATTCATTTGAAGTGTATGCGAGGTATACATGACACTAAGCAATGAATATTATATACTATCATGAAACATAGAAATGAGAAACGATGTCGCGTTTTGAGAAGCATTAGAGCACTAATGCTACGATACGTAGACATCTACAAACGCAATTTCCTAGCAAGGAAGTGTCGCATTTACCTTCTTTTGAAGTGAATACGAGGTATACATAACACTGCACAGTGAATATTATATCTTATCATGAAACATAGAAATGAGATGCGATATGGCGATTTAAGAAGCATTAGAACTCTATTGCTTCGATACATAGACATCTGCAAACGCTACTTCCTAGCAAGGAAGTGTCGCGTTTACATTCTTTTGAAGTGAATGCGAGGTATACATAACACTCCACAATGAATATTATATCTTATCATGAAACATAGAAATGAGATGCGATATCGCGATTTAAGAAGCATTAGAATTCTATTGCTTCGATACGTAGACATATGCAAACGCTATTTCCTAGCAAGGAAGTGTCGCATGTACATTCAATTGAAGTGTATGCGAGATATACATGGCACTTCGCAATGAATATTGTATATTATCACGAAACATAGAAATGAGAAGCGATACCGCGTTTTGAGAAGCATTAGAACTCTAATGCCACGATACGCAGACATCTGCAAACGCTATTTCCCAGCAAGGAAGTGTCGCATTTACATTCATTTGAAGTATAGATGAGATATACATAACACTGCACAATGAATATTATATATTATCATGAAACATAGAAATGAGAGGCGATATCGCGATTTAAGAAGAATTAGAACTCTACGCTTCGATACGTAGACATCTGAAAACGCTATTTCCTAGCAAGGAAGTGTCGCATCTACATTCATTTGAGGTATAGACGAGATATACATAACACTGCACAATGAATATTATATCTTATCATGAAACATAGAAGTGAGATGCGATATCGCGATTTAAGAAGATTTTGAACTCTATTGCTTCGATACGTAGATATCTGCAAACACTATTTCCTAGCAAGGAACTGTCGCATTCACATTCGCTTGATGTGTATGCGAGGTATACATGGCACTTCGCAATGAATATTATTTCTTATAGTGAATCATAGAAATGAGATGCGATATCGCGATTTTAAAAGCATTAGAACTCTATTGCTACGGTACGTAAATACCTGCAAACCCTATCTAATTGCAAGGAAGTGTCGGACTTACATTCTTTTGAAGTGAGTACGAGGTATGCATACCACTCCACAATTAATATTGTATCTTATCATGAAACATGGAAAAGAAATGCGACATCTCGTTTTAAGAAGCATTAGAACGCTATTGCTTCGATACGTAGACATCTGCAAACGCTATTTCCTAGCAAGGAAGAGTCGTATTTACATTCATTTGAAGTGTATGCGAGGTATACATAACACTTCGCAATGAATATTGTACCTTATCATGAAACATAGATATGAGATGAGATATCGCGTTATAAGAAGAATTAGAGCACTATTATTGCGATGCGTAGACATCTGCAAAAGCTACTTCCTAGCAAGGACGTGTCGCATTTATATTATTTTGAAGTGAGTACGAGGTATACATGGCACGTCGCAATGAATATTATACCTTATCTTGGATCATAGAAATGGGATGCGATATCGCGTTGCAGGAAGCATTAGAACTCTATTGCTACGATACGTAGACATCTGCAAATGCTATTTAATAGCAAGGCAGTGTCGCATTTACATTCTTTTGATGTGAATGCGTGGTATACATGACACTTCGGTATGAATATTATATCTTATCATGAAACATAGAAATGAGATGCGATATGACGATTTAAGAAGCATTAGAATCCTATTGCTTCGATACGTAGACATCTGCAAACGCTATTTCCTAGGATGGAAGTGTCGCATGTACATTCAATTGAAGTGTATGCGAGGTACACATGTCACTTCGCAATGAATATTATATCTTATCATGAAACGAAGAAATGGGATGCGATATCGCGTTTTAAGAAGCATTAGAATTCTACTGCTCCTGATATCTGGAAACGACATTTCCTAGCATGGAAGTGTCCCATTTACATTGTTTTGAAGTCAATACGAGGTATACATGACTCATCGCAATGAATATTATATCTTATCATGAAACATAGAACTGAGATGCGATATATAGTTTTAAGTAGCATTAGAACTCTATTCCTTCGATACGTAGATATCTACTAACGCTACTTCCTAGCAAAGTGTCGCATTTTGTGACGTCAGGCGTACCGCCTGCCACCATCAGACGTCGCCCGCCAACCTCGACGGCCACAGATCAGCATCCGCATCTCCTCCAGCATCCGGATCCCCTACACGCTGGCAACCCGCATACTCGCCGCCACCGAACGGGGCGGAGAACGCCACACATACGCGAGGGAGGATTCTACTCCTCGCTACTAGGATGAGGAGAGCTACGACGCCTGGAGCATCGAAAGGTAAGTTGCACGTCACTGTACCCTGTAAATCGAGTCTTGTCCGCCGACGAACCTAGCTCCGCGCTATTCGCGTCGATTTCGGGAACGGCTACGAAAAGTGTCCACGTGACGAGCGCTTTCGCGACTTCAGGACGTGACACTTCAAAAAAATGTAAATGCGACACTTCCTTGTTAGGAAATAGCGTTTGCAGATGTCTCCGTAACGAAGCAAGACTGTTCTAGTGTTTCTTAAAACGAGATATCGCATGTGATTTCTATGTTTCATGATAAGATATAATATTCATTGCGATGTGTTACGTATACCTCGCATAAACTTCAAATGAATGTAAATGCGACACTTCCTTGCTAGGAAATAGCGTTTCCAGATGTCTATGTATCGTAGAAATAGGGTTCTAATGCTTCTTAAAACGCGATATCGCTCCTCATTTCTATGTTTCATGATAAGATATAATATTCATTGTGGAGTGTCATGTATGCCTCGTACTCACTTCGAAAGAATGTAAATGCGACACTTCCTTGCTAGGAAGTAGCGTTTGCAGATATCTACGTATCGAAGCAATAGAGTTCTAATGCTTCTTAAAACGAGATATCGCATCTCATGTCTATGCTTCATGATAAGATATAATATTCATTGCGAAGTGTCATGTGTACCTCGTATTCACTCCAAACAAATGTAAATGCGACACTTCCTTGCTAGGAAATAGCGTTTGCAGATGCCTACGTATCGTAGCAATAGAGTTGTAGTGCTTCTCAAAACGCGATATCGCATCCCATTTCTATGCTTCATGATAAGATATAATATTCATTGCGAAGTGTCATATATACCTCGTATTCACTCCAAACGAATGTAAATGCGAATCTTCCTTGCTAGGAAATAGCGTTGGCAGATGTCTACGTATCGTAGCAATAGAGTTCTAATGCTACTTGAATCGCGATATCGCATCTCATTTATATGTTTGGTGATAAGATATAATATTCATTGCGAAGTGTCATGTATACCTCGTATTCACTTCAAAAGGATGCAAATGCAACGTTTCCATCCTAGGAAATAGCGTTTGCAGATGTCTACGTATCGTAGAAAGAGAGTCCTAATGCTTCTTAAAACGTGATGTCGCATCCCATTTCTATGTCTCGGGATAAGATATAATATTCACTGCGAAGTGTCATGTATACATCGTTTTCACTTCAAAGGAATGTAAATGCGACACTTCTTTGCTAGGAAGTAGCGTTTCCGGATATCTACGTATCGTAGCAAAAGTGTTCTAATGCTTCTTAAATCGCGATAACGCATCTCATTTCTATGTTTCATGATAAGGTATAATATTCATTGCGAAGTGTCACTTGTACCTCGCATTCACATCAAATGCATGTAAATGCGACACTTCCTTGCTAGGTAATAGCGTTTGCAAACGTCTACGTATCGGAGCAATAGAGTTCTAAAGCTTCTTAAAGCACGATATCGCATATCATTTCTATGTTTCATGATAAGATCTATTATTCATTGCGGAGTGTCACCTATACCTCGTATTCACTTCAAATGAATGTAAATGCGACACTTCCTTGCTAGGAAATAGCGTTTGCAGATGTCTACGTATCGAGGCAATAGTGCTCTAAATCTTCTTAAAACGCGATATCGCTTCTCACTTCTATGTATCACGATAAGGTATAATATTCAGCGCGAAGTGTCATGTATACCTCGTATTCACTTCAATAGAATGTAAGTGCGACACTACCTTGCTAGGAAATAGCATTTGCCGATGTCTACGTATCGAAGCAATAGAGTTCTAATGCTTGTTAAAACGTGATGTCGCATCTTATTTCTATGTTGCACGATAAGACATAATATCCATTGCGAAATGTCATGTATACCTCGTATTCACTTCAACAGAATGTAAATGCGACACTTCCTTGCTAGGAAATAGCGTTTGCAGATGTCTACGTATCCAGGCAATAGTGCTCTAATGCTTCTTAGTACGCGATATGGCACCTCACTTTTATGTTTCATGATAAGATATAATATACATTGCGAAGTGTCTCTTATTCCTCGTATTCACATCAAAAGAATGTAAATGCGACACTTCCTTGCTAGAAAATGGTGTTTGCAGATGTCTTCGTATCGTAGAAATAGAGTTCTGACACTTCTTAAAACGCGATATCGCATCACTTTTCTATGTTTCATGATAAGATATAACATCCATTCCGATGTGTCATGTATACCTCGTATTCAATTCAGATGAATGTAAATGCGACTCTTCCTTGCTGGGAAATAACGATTGCAGATGTCTACGTATCGAAACAATAGAATTCTAATGCTCCTTAAAACGAGATGTCGCATCTCATTTCTATGTTTCATGATAAGATATAATATTCATTGCGGAGTAGCATATATACCTCGCTTACACTTCAAATGAATGTAAATGCGACACTTCCTTGCTAGGAAATAGCGTTTCCAGATGTCTACGTATCGAAGCAATAGGGTTCTAATCCTTTTAAAAACGTGATATCGCATCTCTTTTCTATGCTTCACGATATGATATAGTATTCACTGCGAAGTGTTACGTATATCTTGTCTACACATCAAAAGAATGTAAATGCGACACTTCCTTGCTAGGAAAAGCGTTGCCAGGTTTCTACGTATCGCAGCAATAGAGTTCTAATGCTTCTTAAAACACGATATCGCATCTGATTTCTATGTTCTATTCTAAGCTATAATATATATTACGAAGTGTTATGTACACCACGTCTACACTTTAAAATAATGTAAATGCCATACTTCCTTGTTAGGAAATGCGTTTGCAAATGTCTACGTATCGAAGCAATAGAGTTGTAATGCTTCATAAAACGCGATATCGCACCTCACTTCTATGTTGGATGATAAGATATAATATTCACTGCGAATTGTTGTGTATACCTCGTATACACTTCAAAATAATGTAAATGCCACACTTCCTTGTATACCTCGTTTGCACTTCAGAAGAATGTAAATGCCACACTACCTTGCTAGGAAATGCAATTCCAGATGTCTATGTATCGAAGCAGTAGAGTTCTAATGCTTCTTAAAACGCGATATCGCATCTCATTCCTATGTTTCATGATAAGAAAGAATAATCATTACGAAGGGTTATGTATACCTCGTCTACGCTTCAAATGAATGTAATATGCCACACTTACTTGCATAGGAAATGCGTTTCGAGGTGTCTACGTATCGAAGCAATAGGGTTCTAATGCTTCTTAAGACGCGATATCGCATCGCATTTCTACGTTTCATGATAAGACTTAATATTGATTGCGAAGTGTTATGTATACTTCGTCTACAGATTAAAAAAGTATAAGTGCCACACTTCCTTGCTAGGAAATAGCGTTTCCAGATGTCAACGTATCGAAGCAATAGAGTTCTAATGCTTCTCAAAACGCGATTTCGCATCGCAGTTCTATGTTTCATGATAAGATGTAATATTCATTGCGGAGTGTTATGTGCACGTCGTCTGCACTTCAAAAGATTGTAAATGCCACACATCGTTGTATATCTCGTCTGCACTTCAAAAGATTGTAAATGCCTCAATTCCATGCTAGGAAGTAGCGTTTCCAGTTGCCTACGTGTCGAAGCAATAGAGTTCTAATGCATCTTATAACGCGATATCGCATCTCATTTCTATGTTTCATGATAAGAAACAGTATTCATCGCGAAGTGTTATGTATACCTCGTGTACACTTCAAAAAAATGTAAATGCCACACTTCCTTGTTGGGAAATAGCGTTTCCAGATGTCCACGTGCCGAAGCATGATTGTTCTAATGCTTCTTAAAACGCGATATCGCATCTCGTCTCTATCTTTCATGATAAGATATAATATTCATTGCGTAGTGTTATATATACCTCATCTACAATTCAAAAGAATGTAAATGCGACACTTCCTTGCTAGGATATAGCGTTTCCAGATGTCTACGCCCCGAAGCAATGGAGTTCTAATGCTTCTTAAAACGTTATATCGCATCTCATGTCTATGTTTCGCGATAAGATATGACATATATTGCGAAGTGTTATGTACGCATCGGCTACACATCAAAAGAATGTAAATGCCACACTTCCTTGCTAGGAAATAGCGTTATCAGATGTCTAGCAATTGACGCTATAGAGTTATAATGCTCCTTTAAACGCGATATCGCATCTCAATTCTATGTTTCATGATAAGTTATAATATTCATTGCGAAGTGTCATGTATACCTCTCATACATTTCAAATGAATGTAAATGCCGCACATCCCTGATAGGAAATACCGTTTGCCGATGTCTACGTATCGTAGCAATAGAGTTCTAATGCTTCTTAAAACGCGACAACGCATCTCATTCATATGTTTCATGATAAGATATAATATGCATTGCGGAGTGATATGTATACCTCGTATTCACTTCAAAAGAATGTAAATGCGACACTTCCTTGCTAGGAAGTAGCGTTTGCAGATGTCTACGTATCGTAGCAATAGAGTTCTAATGCTTCTCAATACGCGATATCGCATCTCCTTTTTATGTCTCATGATAAGATATAACATTCATTGCGGATTGTCATGTATTCTCGTCTACACTTCAAAGGAATGTAAAGGCGATACTTCCTTGCTAGGAAATAGCGTTTGCAGATGACTACCTATCGTAGCAATGGAGTTCTAACGCTTCATAAAACACGATATCGCATTACATTTCTATGTTTCATGATGAGATATAATATTCATTGCGAAGTGTCATGTATACCTCGTATTCACTTCAAATGAATGTAAATAACACACTTCCTTACTAAGAAATAGCGTTTCCAGATGTCTACGTATCGAAGCATTAGATCTCTAATGCTCCTTAAAACGCGATATCGCATCTCAGTTTTATGTTTCATGATAAGATATGAAATTCATTGTGAAATGTTATGTATACCTCGCCTACACTTCAAAATAATGTAAATGCCACATTTCCTTGCTAGGAAATGTGTTCCCAGGTGTCAACGTATCGAAGTAATAGAGTTCTAGTGCTTCTTCAAACGCGATATCGCATCACATTTCTATGTTTCATGATGTGATATAATATTCATTGCGAAGTATTATGTATACCTCGTCTACACTTCAAAATCATGTAAATAACACACTTCCTTACTAAGAAATAGAGTTACCAGATATCTACGTATCGAAGCAATAGATTTCTAATTCTTCCTAGAACGCGATATCGCACCTCATTTCTAGGATTCATGATAAATTATAATATTCATTGCGACGTGTTATGTATACCTCGCATACTCTTCAAATGAATGTAAGTGCGACACTTGCTTGCTACGAAGTAGCGTTTGCAGATGTCTACGTATCGAAGCAATAGAGTTTTAAAGCTTCTTTAATCGCGATATTGCATCTCATTTCTATGCTTCATAATAAGATATAATATGCATTGTGGAGTGATACGTATACCTCGTATTCACTTCAAAAGAATGTAAATGCGACACTTCCTTGCTAGGAAGTAGCGTTTGCAGATGTCTACGTATCGTAGCAATAGAGTTCTAATGCTTCTCAATACGCGATATCGCATCTCCTTTTTATGTCCCATGATAAGATATAATATTCATTGCGAAGTGTCATGTATTCTCGTCTACACTTCAAAAGAATGTAAATGCGACACTTCCTTGCTAGGAAATAGAGTTTGCGGATGTCTACGTATCGTAGCAATAGAGTTCTAATGCTCCTTAAAACGCGATATCGCATCTCATTTCTATATCTTATGATAAGGTATAATATTCATTGCGAAGTTTTATGTATCCCTCGTCTACACGTCAAAAGAATGTAAATGCGACACTTCCTTGCTAGGAAATTGTGTTTGCAGATGACTACCTATCGTAGCAATACAGTTCTAATGCTTTTTAAAACGCGATATAGCATCTCATTTCTATGTTTCATGATAAGATACAACATTCATTGCGAAGTGTCATGTATACCTCGGACACACTTCAAATGAATGTAAATGCGACACTTCCTTGCTAGGAAATAGCGTTTGCAGGTGTCCACATATCGAAGCAATAGAATTCTAATGCATCTTAAATCGCGATATCGCATCTCATTTCTATGTTTCATGTTAAGATATAGTATTCATTGTGCAATGTTATGTATACCTCGCATTCACTTCAAAAGAATGAAAATGCGACACTTACCTGCTAGGATATAGCGCTTGCAGATGTCTACGTATCGTAGCAATAGAGTTCTAATGATTCTCAAATCGCGATATCGCATCTCATTTCGATGTCTCATGATAAGATATAATATTCATTGCGGATTGTCATGTATTCTCGTCTACAGTTCAGAAGAATGTAAAGGCGACACTTCCTTGCTAGGAAATAGAGTTTGCAAATGTCTACGTATTGTAGCAATGGAGTTATAATGCTTCATATATCGCGATATCGCATCTCATTTCTATGTTTCATGATAAGATATAATTTGCATTGTGGAGTGATATGTAAACCTTGTATTCACTTCAAAGAATGTAAATGCGACACTTCCTTGCTAGGAAGTAGCGTTTGCAGATGTCTACGTATCGAAGCAATAAATTTCTAATGCTTCTTAAAACGCGATATCGCATCTCATTTCTATGTTTCACGATAAAATATAATCTTCATTGCGAAGTGTCATGTATACCTCGTCTACACTTCAAAAGAATGTAAATGCCACACATGCTGGCTAAGAAATAGCATTTCCGGATGCCTACCTATCGAAGCAATAAAGTTCTAATGCTTCTTAGAACGCGATATCGCATCTCATTTCTATTTTTCATTATAAGATATAATATTCATTGCGAAGTGTCTTGTATTCTCGTCTACACGTCAAAAGAATGTAAATGCAACACTTCCTTGCTAGGGAATAGGGTTTCCAGATGTCTACGTATCGAAGCAATAGAGTTCTAAAGGGTAGGGGTAGAGGTCCTTCTCACACCCGAGAACCATCCTGTTTGTCTCCATGGACTATGGCAGCGGTCTTATCGTTGCAGAGCTCTGGATCCTATCCTTCGGGCTTCAGTGTCTCTTCTTGCTCACTTCCCGACTCCTCCACCGTCGAGCCTGTCACTCTACCTCGGCGCACAGCCCTTCCGCGAACCCGCGGTCTTATTATCCGCCGAAAACGCGTCTTATGGGTCGCTTCTTCCATCAGCTCGCCAGTCTAATCCGTAGAACGGAGAGAGAGAAACGAACGGGGGGGGGGGGGGGGGGGGATGGTTCTACCATCGTGTATTTCACGCTCCTCGCAGATACAGCTATCGCGATGGTCCGTGTCGCGCTTCTCGCATGGGTGGTGATCTGCAAGCTAGTCTAACCGAAGCAGGGGTTGGTGGGTGAGCGAGCCTTGTGACTTCACCACGTCACAGTACATACAAATTTGCGATTAAGTAGCTATGTGTTCAAATTCAATTCCGAATAATGCACTAAAAAGCATCCCAGATAACAAACGGCAAGATGGTATCGACACCGTGCCGGCACTATATTGCCACTTCCGAGGAGTGTCATCTGATTCGTAGTCATCTGTGACCGGATTCGTTGACTAAAATGCCAGAACGTGTTACCAGCACGTTCTAGACAAGCGAATCGCGCAGCACCAGCACCATGGTGACACGCGTATCATCGCTCCATTCATGAATCTCCTCAGCAATGACGCAGGATCACATTTGGCAATGGGGAACCTGTGCTTTCATACAAATTAGAACCGTTAGATGTCAGTAGATGTTCAGCATATGAGTATTGATAGACATTTTGATGGTCGTTTTCCTATATTTATAGTTATTGAGCGAGTCGTATATATTTCTTTCAATCCATCATAGACTAAAAATATTATTTATAAAAAAAAATATTACTTATAAAATAAAAATTCATGCTGTTGCGTCCCTAACTTCGCCTTGTGTAATTTTTGAAATAACATGCTGTCATCGTATTTAATGTAACCCTCAATTGCATGAATTTGTAACAATAAATTGAAGAAAATATATATAAAATAAGTGTATATATTTTTATGACAAAGTAATTATCGACTTTATGGAAAAAATCGCCCTATCGAGCTAGTTTATAGAAAATAATAAAATCGAGTTCTTATATCTTTGTTTCGTGCCGGTGTATCTATATTGGAATCAAAATAAATAAATTGCACAGTTTAGTCATTTTTCATATTTGCTTATAATTTTCATGGAAACAGCTTCCCCATTAGTAAATGTCAGCCTACGCCACAACCATGCGTGTAGCTATGGTGAGCTGATAGTGTCATTGTCACGGCCGTGTAGCCCGTGTGCTATATCTCGGTGCTTTAATAGTGCCGTGATACGAATGCCGCCCCAGTACTAACAGTATGCCATTTCGAAAGCTGAGTAGGAGCACCTTGTTAGCACAGTTCTGTCACGGAATTCGTTCCATCCGTTGTGATTGGCGTGCCAATCGCTGGCTGTTTGGGATATTGTAGTGCATGAGGCAGACTTGTTCCTTATCATCGTCAAGGAGATGGATTTTCACTCCCCCCTTTTTGAATTTTTTAAATTATTGTTTGGAATTTTTGCCGTTTCTGTATCTCTATGACCGCATTGTGGATTCAACTTATGTACGATCTTTTTGGTCTTCATCTTTCGTTACATGTAATATTATATATGTGATGCACGTTTGTTATGTAATGCTCCGATTTGTAAGCCTCAGATACTTTTATTCTTTGGTAAAGCAACTTATTCGATTAATATATATTTATTAGACATAGATATAAACAATTAGAAAAATGTTATTAAAATACTATTAAATATGTTGTTGCAATTATATATTTAAGGTCTGAAGATGTAGATGCAATTAATGTCCGATATTTTACGTCATCCAATCGACGTATCCAGTGAGGCTATGAAATATAAAAATCTTTTACTAGTCTTCGACCCCTTTACATGTTACATGAATGATAAGTTCTGCAAGACAAGAAACCTGAATTAGTGAGATATCTAGGAACATAAGTAATTTGTAAGTAACACATCTTTTCTCTTTGAAATATTTGCCTTTGCATAGAATAGAACGTATAGATATAATTGCCTGTTTAGTACCCATTTCGGTCCAATTCTATTATAGCCTTTGAGCAGAAGTAAAATTGATTATACTTGATTTTTGCAATAGTTCTTTAATTAACAGATTTTAATAACCTAGAATCATCATTTGACGGATGTATCAATCTACTTTGTAGCTCCATCAGTTTCTTTTTCTGCTCGCTACTTTCCATTTTCGTAGACACCTGGAAGCGACATTTCCTAGCAAGGAAGTGTGGCATTTACACTCTTTTGAAGTGTAGACGTGGTATACATAGCACTTCGCAATGAATATTATATCTTATTACGAAACATAGAAATGAGATGCGGTATCCCGTTCTAAGAAGCATAAGAACCCTATTGCTTCGATACGCAGACATCTGCAGACGCTATTTCCTAGCAAGGAAGTGTCGCATTTACATTCTTTTGAAGTGAATACGAGGTATACCTACGTCTCCACAATGAATATTATATCTGATCATGAAACATAGAAATGAGATGCGTTATCGCGTTCTAACAAGAATTAGAACTCTACTGCTTCGATACGTAGACACCTGGAAGCGACATTTCCTAGCAAGGAAGTGTGGCATTTACACTCTTTTGAAGTGTAGACGTGGTATACATAGCACTTCGCAATGAATATTATATCTTATCATGAGACATAGAAATGAGATGCGATATCGCGTTTTAAGAAGCATTGGAACCCTATTGCTACGATATGTAGACGCCTGGAAACGCTATTACCTAGCAGGGAAGTTTCGCATTTACATGCTTTTGTAGTGAATACGAGAATTACATAACACTCCACAATGAATATTATATCTTATCACGAAACGTCGAAATGTGATGCGATATCGCGATTTAAGAAGCATTGGAATCCTATTGCTTCGATACGGAGACATCTGCAAACGCTATTCCCTAGCATGGAAGTGTCGCATTTACATTGTTTTGAAGTGAATACGAGGTATACATGACACTTCGCTATGAATATTATATCTTATCATGAAACATACGATTGGGATGCGATATCCCGTTCTAAGAAGCATTAGAACTCTATTGCTTCGATACGTAGACACCTTCAAACGCTATTTCCTAGCATGGAAGAGACGCATTTACAGTCTTTTGAAGTGAATACGCGGTATACGTGACACTGCACAATGAATATTATATCTTATCATGAAACATAGAAATGAGATGCGATATCGCGATTTAAGAAGCGCTAGAAGTCTATTGCTGTGACACGTAGACATCTGCAAATGCTACTTCCAAGCAAGGAAGTGTCGCATTTACATTCTTTTGAAATGAATACGCGGTACACATGACACCTCGCAATGAATTCTACATCTTATCATGAAACATAGAAATGGAATGCGATATCGCGTTTTAAGAAGCGTTAGAACTCTGTTGCTTCGATACGGTGACATCTGCAAAGGCAGTTTCCTAGCAAGGAAGTGTCGCATTTACATTCTTTTGAAGGGAATACGAGGTATACATGACACTGCACAATGAATATTATATCTTATCATGAAACATAGAAATGAGATGCGATATCGCTATTTAAGAAGCATTAGAACTCTATTGCTACGATACGTAGACATCTGTAAACGCTATTTCCTAGCAAGGAAGTGTCGCATTTACATTCGTTGGAAGTGAATACGAGGTATTCATAATACTCCACAATGAATATTATATCATATCAAGAAACATAGAAATGAGATGCGATACCGCGTCTTGAGAAGCACTAGAAATCTATTGCTACGATACGTAGACATCTGCAAACGCTATTTCCTAGCATGGAAGTGTCGCATTTACATTCTTTTGAAGTGAATACGAGATATACATGACACTTCGCAATGAATATTTTATCTTATCACGAAAGATAGGAATGAAATGCGACATCTCGTTTTAAGTAGCATTAGAACTCTATTGCTACGATACGTAGATATCTGCAAACGCTATTTCCTAGCAAGGAAGTGTCGCATTTACATTCTTTTGAAGTGAATCCGAGGTATACGTGATACTTCTCAATGAATTTTATATCTTATCATGAAACATAGAAATGAGATGCGATATCGCGTTAAATGAAGAATTAGATCTCTATTTCTTAGAAACGTAGACATCTAAAAACGTTATTCCGTAGCAACGAATTGTGGGACTTACATTCTTTGGAAGTTTTGACGAGTTATACATAACGCGTCGCAATGATATTACATGTTATCTAAGGATGTCGACGGGATCTAAGGATGTCGCGGATCCGCGATCCGAGAGTCAATCTAATCCGAGCCTCGTTCCAAGCTGATCATTAGACAGCTTCGATACCTTCGGGCTATTCGTCTGAATCGGAAGTGTTACCAAATCTATTCTAAATTTCAATTTTAATTCAATTCATCGAGTTTAGTTCTAGTTCCTATTCTAAACAATTACGCCTACTTTTAATTTAGTATTATGTAAAGTACAGTGCAAGCTTAGGATTAACTTAAAATATACTTTGATTTTATCTCCTAACTACAAGTTCAGTTACTGATAACCTCCTTTAACTTCATTCTTAACCTACGAGTTCTTCCACAAGCCAATGCGTGGGCATTCTACATTCAATCCAATCGTTAGTCGATCATTGGTAATCAGCTGGTTAGAGCGGACCGCCGCTTAGCTCCGCTGACACATACGAGAGACTCAGTGCAGATAACGTCGACATTTCACTCTCTGGACCGACAGGCTAGAGCTGATCGCCGCTTAACCGAGTCGTATCTAGTCCGCTGAAATTAGACGCGAATGTGCAGCAATCTGAAACAAACGGCTCGACGTGCGAGAAGGAAGAATTTTCTACGCCGTCTAATACGTGTTTACGTGGGCACCGAAGCCTTATCATCGCACTGTTCATCCGCCAGCGTCACCGTCGCTTCTCAATATTCTATGCCGCCAACGTCATCCCGTCCAGGGGAGCCGAACATCGCCGAATCTCCGCAACGCTGGGCGCTCATCCTTTTAGACATTCAGTCTCGCAGTCGATTCCAGACTACGATCCATGGAAGCAGAGATACCTGAGGAAAGAGTATTGATTTGTTCTCTATCAAAACGACAAAGGTAGGGTATCTCCACACTTACCGCTTTCACCGTGCTCGTAAAAGCGTTCGTTGTAACACGGAAGCAACCCGGCATTAGTTGCAATTAAGCGAGCCGTTTCCGCGAATTGGCTGCGTGTCGTCTCCGAGTAAAGCGGAAATATTCCACCAATGTGACGAGACAGATGAAGTCTGGAAACGCCATTCCGTACCAAGGAAAAGTGGCATTTAAATTCCTTCGGGCTGTAGCCGAGATATACATAACGCGTTGCATTGATTTACATCTTATCATGAGACATAGAAATAAGATGCGATATCGCGATTTACGATGCATTGGAACAATGTTGGTTAGAAACGTAGACATCTAGATACGATATTCCGTAACAAGGGAGTGTGGTATTTACATTCCTTTGAAGTGTCGACCAGATGTACATATCGCGTTGCATTGAATATTACGTCTTATATCATGAGTCATAGAAATGAGATGCGACGTCACGTTTTATGAAGCATTAGAACTCTATTTCTTCGAAACGTAGACATCTATAAACGCTATAAAGTAGCAAGCAAGTGTGGTATTTGCATGCCTTTGAAGTGTCGACGAGATATACATAACGCGGTGTACTGAATATTACATCTTACCGTAGGACATTAAAATGAGATGCGATATCGCGACTTATAGAGCATACGAACTCTACTGCTTCGATACGTAGAAATCTAGAAACGCTATTCCGTCGGAAGGAAGTGTGGGACTTACACTCTTTTGAGGTGTTGACGAGATATAATTAACGCGTTGCATACAAATACATCTTATCATGAAACATAGAGATAAGATGCGATATCGCGTTTTATGAAGCATTAGAACTCTATTGCTTCGATATGTGGATATCTTGAAACGCTATTCCGTAGCGTGAAAGTGTGGGATTTAGATCCTTTTGTGCTGTTGACGAGATACAGATAACGCGTTTCTTTGATATGACGTTTTATCTAGAGATATAGAGATGAAATTCGATATCGCATTTCATGAAGCGTTAGTACTCCATAACTTCGACATGTGACTTCAAGAAACGTTATTCCGTAGTATGGAAGTGTGGGCGCTACATACTTTTGAAGTGCTGACGAGATATACATAACGCGTTGTATTGATATTACATCTTATCATGAAACCTATAAATGAGATGCGATATCGCGTTTTATGAAGAATTAGAACTCTATTGCTTCGATTGGTAGACATCTAGAAATCTATTCCGTAACAAGGATGTCTGGAATTTATATTCTTATGAGGTGTTGACGAGATATACATAATGCGTTGCATTGAATATTACATCTTATCATGAGACATAGAAATGAGATGCGGTATCGCGTTTTTTGAAGTTTTAGAACTGTACTCCTTCGATACGTACACATCTGGAAACGCTATACCGTCGCAAGGAAGAGTTTCATATACATTCTTTGGAACCATCGATGAGATATACATAGCGCGTTGCTTTGGATATTACATCTTATCATGAGGCATAGAAATGAGATGCGATATCCCGCTTTATGAAGCATTAGAACTGCCTTGCTTCGAAACGTATACATCTAGAAACGCTTTACGTAGCATGGAAGTGTGGGATTTATATTCTTTTGAAGTGTTGACGAGATATACAAAACGCGTTGCATTGAAGATTACATCTTATCATGAGACGTAGAATTGATAAGCGATATTGCTTTCTATGAAGCATTAGAACTCCATTGCTCCGATATGTAGATATCTAGAAACCCTGTTCCGTAGCAAGGAATTGTGGCATTTACATTGTATTGAATTGTATACGCTGCAGAACCAGAGGACGACGGGTTTGCAACCAACAACAGAATGTGAAATACGACTCCAGCGAACGTAAAACTAGCAGATCCACAATTTCATCGACCGGCAAATGTGGATATGTTAATCGGCACCGGCGCCGCTTTATCATCCCCTAGCATCGGCCAGTACAAGCTTTCTCCTCGCAACGATTCTGAATTAATCCTCCAAAGGACGCAAATTGGACGGATCATCGGGAGGAGCGTATCCACATCGGCGCCGTGGAGGAAACATCAAACGTTCGTTATAACCCTGAATTTCGAACTTCAAAAATTCTGGGTGCTAGTAGAGGGCCCACACGTAGGACAGCTATTTCCCGCGAAGCAGGAATGCGAGCAGTATTTTCACGACCACGTTAAACAGACACGAACCGGTCGTTACATTGTCGCACTGCCGTTCAGTGAAAAGAAGATGCAGTTAGGCGAAACTCGGTCGCGCGCCCTCAACCTTCTTCTTTCGCTCGAACGAAAATTCATGAAAGATCCAGAGCTGAAACGAGAATACTCCACCGTCACCGTGGAATATCTCGAGATGGGACACATGAGCCAGGTAGGGCCACGCGATTCGGATGGCCTCTACCTCATCCACCACGCCGTCATCAAACTGTCCAGCTCAACAACGAAGGTTCGCGTCGTCTTCAATGGATCTGCAAGATCGAGCAGTAAACTGACATTGAACGATACGCTTTTGGCAGGACCAACGATACAGGTCGACATATTCGCTTTTCTCATAAGGTTCCGTCAACACACCTATGTCTTAACCGGAGTCACATCGAGAAGATGTATCGGCAGTTCCTCGTAAGACCGGAAGACCGCCGATACCAGCCGATATTGTGACGAGATTACAAGGGAAAGGTGAAAACGTACGAGCTGAACACGATCGCGTTCGGACTATCTTCAGCGCCTTTCCTCGTCATCAGGTATATTCATCAGCTAGCGGACGACGAAAAGGTGAATGCTCCTTTCGCATCGACCGTGCTCCAGCGAGATCTATACGTCAACGATCTCCTAACTGGCACAGATAATTACGAAGACACTAGACAACTACGGGAACAGGTAATAAAGCTACTTAACGGCGGCAACCTCCACATTCAACAATGGGTCTCGAACGAACCGAAACTTTTAGTACGACTTCCGGAAGGCGAAATTCACCCAAAGTATTTTGGAGACGCCACAATGAAAGCTCTTGGCGTTTCGTGGCACGCGTAGAACAACCGAATCATCTATTCCGTGGATCCAAACATCGATACGAGGATCACCAAACGCACGATCTTATCCACCATGACAAAAATATTCGACCCGTTAGGTTTACTGGCGCCAGTAATAATAACGGCAAAAATATTTATGCAACAACTTTGGAAACTGCAATTGGCCTGGGACGAATCGCTACCAACTATCCTCCATACAGAATGGTCCACGTACGTGAAGGAAATGCAGTTATATAACGAAACATTCTTCGAGTGACACGTATGCCAATCGAAGGTGCGACGGGTGGAATTACACAGGTTCTGCTACGCGAGCGAACGAGCATACGGAGCGTGCGTGTATCTACGGTCAGTCGACAATCGCGGACGAATTAAGACGAGACTATTATGCGCGAAATTTCAGGTCGCACCAGTAAAAGTTGTCAGCCTCGCACGTCTCGAACTTTGCGGTGCGGTGCTACTGACGACATTATTGTCTAACGTCCGAGATAATAATGCACGCCGATTCGACTCGATTAACTTCTGGACGCATTCCACGATAGTTTTAAATTGGCTGCAACGCGAACCAGCCACGCTAAGAGCATTCATGGCAAATAGAGTGGCCGAAATTCAAACGAGGACCGATAGTGGCACGTCAGGTCAAACGACAATCCAGCGGACCTCATATAGAGAGGACAAACACCGGCGGAATTCTTGAAGCCCTCCATCTGACGTCATGGACCATCGTAGTTTGCCGACGATAACAGGGATTGGCCGAAATCTACATTCAACCTCGTTTTGGAAATACCCGATATTCATCCCCATACATGCTTGGCAACGACCATGCGTAGCAACGAAATTCTCGGCCGCTATTCAGACATCGCGAAATTAAGGAGGAACGTCGCGTATTGCCTCCGATTTCGCAAAAATCATTGTAACGCAGGACCTGTAACCGTACGAGAGGTCCACGACGCTAATGATCGGATCTTGAGGCTCGTGAAAGCCTTCGCGTTTGGAAAAGAGATCCGAAATTTGAAGAACGGTACAGAGCTGCATCCAAAGAGTAACCGGCTCTCGCTGCAGCCATTCTTAGACGAAACGGGAATTCTACAGGTAGGCGGTCGACTACAAAACGCAAACATTCCCTGCGGACAGAAACATCCGATCCTGCTTCCAAGATCGCATCACATCACCGATCTGATCATTCGTCACACGCATTTAGAGGGACATCATTCGGGTATCAATACCACGCTGGCGACACTAAGGCAGAGGTATTGGCCCATTGATGGTAAGAAGTACATCTGGTGCTTCCGCGTAAAACCACCGGCCGTGAAATACGTAATGGGTACTCTACCTGCGTCACGCGAATCCGAATGCCGATCCTTTTATAATTGCGGAACAGATTATTGCGGTCCTTTTTATATCAAGGAAAAACGTTTCCCAAATTGTGCGCGAGTAAAAATATATGTAGCAGGGTTTGTGTGCTTTGCAACGAGAGCGGTCTATCTTGAGATCGTCGGTGACATGACTACCGAAGCGTTCATCGCGGCATTGAAACGCTTCATCGGTCGTAGGGGCATCTGTCGGAACATTTATTCCGACAACGGGACAAAATTTCGTTGGAGTGAACAACGAATTAAGCGCACTGTACCAAAAACTGCAAACGGGCGATTAGGTAAGACACTTCCTCACGGGCAAGGGAATATCATGGCATTTCATGCCAGCTCCTTCTCCCAATTTCGGCGGCCATTGGGAGGCAGCTGTGAAATCGTTTAAACACCACGTCAAACGAGTCGTCGGGGAAGATACGGGTTACATTCGAATAGTTCAATACGTTCGCGATCGAAATCGAAGCGATCCTAAACTCCCGCCCGCTTACTCCATTATCATCCGATCCTAATGGTCCCTAACTCCGACCCACTTCCTGATCGGCGCGTCGTTAACGAGTTTGCCCGAGACTGATTTCAGCGATACTCCTCGTAACTGATTGTCACACTAGCAACACATCCAGAACGTCCAGCAGGAATTTTGAACCAGGTGGCACAAGGAGTATATCCACCATCTGAACGAGCGAAACAAATGGACCAAGGGCTACCACGAGATCAAGAAAAGATCCCTCGTAGTCTTAAGGGATGACTACGTCCTGCCTTTGCAGTGGCACCGCGGTCGAGTCGAAGAGGTGCACCCAGGTCCAGGCAAGGTCATCCGAACGGTCACCATACGGACCAGCCAGGGGGTCTACAATCGCAACGTCAAGCAGTTAGCGGAGCTGCCCACATCCGAGACGATAGCGTGAACCATCGACGTCGAGGCGATATTCAGATCAAACCGATTTAGATTGATCGTCACGGTCTCTCAACGGGGAGAACATGTTCCGACCGATGGAACAAATAAAACGTGGGGCCTTCGAAGACATTATTTATTACACGTTTTTGATGAAAAGGCTATTTTTGAGAAATAAGACGTTTTAAGTAATTTCGTAAATATATCTATTGCTGCGATATGTAGACATCTAGAAACGCTATTCCCTAGACACAAAGTGTGGGATTCACATTCTTTCGAAGTGTAGTCTTGATATACATAACGCTTTGCATTAAATATTGCATCTTATCATGGGACGTAGAAGTGAGATGCGATATCGCGTTTTATAAAGGGTTAGAACTCTATTGCTTCGATACGTGGACATCTAGAAACGCTATTCTGCTACATGGAAGTGTGGCATTTACATTCGTTTGAAGTGTTTACGAAACATTCCTAACGCGTTGCGTTGATTATTACATCTTATCGTGAGACATAGAAATGAGATGCGATATCGCGGTTTATGGAGGATTAGAATTCTAGTGCTCGGATACGTAGACATCTAGGAACGCGGCTCCGTGGCATGGAAGTGTGGCATTTACATTCGTGTGAAGTATTGTCGAGATATACATACCTCGTCGCTTTGATATTACATCTTATCATGCGATATAGAATTGAGATGCGATATCGCATTAAATGAAGCATTAGATTACAGTTGCTTCGATCTGTAGACATCTAGTAGCGCTATTCCGTAGCAAGTATCATGTCCCGAGGTGCGTTTGCGTTCGATGCAATGACACGATCAGTAGCTTTACCGAAGTTACTACGCGAATTGCGCGGGTCCCGTGCTTGTTGGCGGTCGGTCTCGATTTAACCAAGTATTACGTCTAGTACTTACATTTCGACGACTGGACAGTAATGTTTGATTCTCGTTGCAGGTATCCAATGCGCCGTGAATCCGTGTCCGGAATTGTAGCTGCGTACGGTTGGAACGCTGGAGCGTCGATCGGAATGAGCTTCCAGGCAGGCGAACTCTGGCTGGAAGGTGCGGGTGTCGAGACAGTACGTTTCTTAACTCGAACGGGACGTATGGCGGCGAAAGTTACCCTTGCAGTAGCAGGAACCGCAGTGTAGATCTTCGGATACACGGAGGCACGCGTGTCGAGTACGCTTCATAGAAAGCTCAGAGTTCATCGTGGGTACTTGCACACAGGAGGACGCCTAAGCGCTGGTTCGCTCTACCTTACCGGGATCGACCTTAGTTCAAGACACCACTGTTACGGCAGAGGTGAAGTAAGAGCGGCTAAGCGTTGGTTCGCTCTAACCGTCCAGATTCAAGACAGTCGCAGATGAAATAGTGCGAAATAGTAATAATACGCGAGCGTACTCGTGGAATAGAGTCGAAGGAGATTGTAGTATAATAAAGAGACATCGAATCGGGTAAAATTAGTGCATATTCTATGAATACTATCCTAATACAAACACTAAGACTATGTTACTAAATATGAGTACAAAATGAAATAGAGATGAGACTAAGTTATAATAAAGCCTCCTCTATGGCAGATGGAATTGAAACGACTGCATTGGAGCTGGTAGCTCGTTGCAGGATACAGCGGAGGCAGATTCGATCTGCTCGGTTCGGCGTTCGGATTAGAAGCCTCGTATCGGAAGCACGTTCGCCACCTCCTCGGGTCGCGCCGCGCGCGAGTCTCTGGGCCCTCGCGGTGGGGCAGGCGGTGGAGCAGGGCGGCTGCTCGGCCCTCGTGATGGGGCGGCCGGTCGGAGTGGGGTGCGGCTCACGTTGAGCGTGAGCCGCGAGCGTCGAGTGTGCGCGCGAGCGCATCGCAGATTATCTCTAATCGAACTTAGAATTCGACGTGTGTGTTGTTGTGTGTATGTACACAGTCGTGTAGCGTGCTTAACCTAAGGTTACACGTATGGAGGGTAAGTATGTGGGTACGTGCTGATGTACTCTACGTCCTTGTAGCTCTGTCTCCTCGTCCTGAGGCGCCGGGACGCCGTGCGGTCCTTGCACGTATGCTGCGGTTGCAGATGCTAACGGATGAGCGGTTGCTGGACCTGGAGCACGCCGGAGGGTGGCAGGCGTCACGCCTGATGTTACCGTAGACATCTAGAATTACTATTCCGTGGCAAGGTAGTTTGGCATTTACATGCTTTTGAAGTGTAGACGAGATATACATAACACTCCGCAATGAATATTATATCTTATCATGAGACATAGAAATGAGATGCGATATCGCGTTCTAAGAAGCATTAGAACTCTATTGCTTCGATACGTAGAAATCTGCAAACGCTATTTCCTAGCAAGGAATTGTCGCATTTACATTCATTTGAAGTTTATACGGGATATACATAACACTCCACAATGAATATTATATCTAATCATCAAACATAGAAATGAGATACGATATCCCGTTTTAAGGAGCATTAGAACTCTATTGCTTCGATAAGTAGACATCTGCAAACGCTATTTCCTAGCAAGGAAGTGTCGCCTTTACATTCTTTTGAAGTGAAAACGAGGTATACATAACACTGCACAATGAGTATTATATCTTATCATGAAACATAGAAATGAGATGCGGTATTTGGTTTAAGAAGCATTGGAACTCTATTGCTTCGATACGTAGATATCAGGAAACGTAATTTCCTAGCAAGGAGTTGTCCCTTCTACATTAATTTGAGGCGTAGACGAGGTATACACAACACTTCGCAATGAATATTATATCTTATCATGAGACATAGAAATGATAAGCGATATCGCGCTTTAAAAAGCATTATAACTCCATTGCTTCGATACGTAGGCATCTAGAAACGTAATTTCCTAGAAATGAAGTGTAGCATTTACATTCTTTTGAAGTGAATACGGGGTATACATGACAATTCGCAATGAATATTATATCTTAACATGAAACATAGAAATGAAATGCGATACCGCAAATAAGGAAGCATTATAAACCTATTGCACGGATACGGAGACAACTGCAAACGCTATTTCCTAGCAAGGAAGTATCGCATTTACATTCTTCTGAAGTGAATACGAGCCATACGTGACACTTAGCAATGAATATTATATCTCATCATGAAACATGGAAATGCGATGCGATGTTGCGTTTTAGGAAGCATAAGAACATTATTGCTACGATACGTAGATATCTGGAAACGCTATTTTCTAGCAAGAAAGTATCGTGTTTACATTCCTTAGAAGTGAATGCGAGGTATACATGACACTTCGCAATGAATATTATATCTTATCATGAAACACTGAAAATAGATGCGATATCCCGTTTAAAGAATCACTAGAACTGTATTACTTCAACACGTAGATATCTGCAATCGCTATTTCCTAGCAAGGAAGTGTCACATTTACATTCATTTGAGATGAATACAAGGTATACATGACACTTCGCAATGAATATAATATCTTATCATGGAACATAGAAATGAGATGCGATATCGCGTCCTAAGAAGCATTAGAACTCTATTGCTTCGATATGTAGACATCTGCAATCGCTATTTCCTAGCAAGGAAGTGTCGCATTTACATTCATTTGCTGTGTATGCGAGGTATACATAACACTTTGCAATGAATATAATATCTTATCATGAAACATAGAAATGTGATGCGATGTCGCGTTTTGAGAAGCATTAGAACTCTATTGCTTCGATACGTAGAAATCTGCAAACGCTATTTCCTAGCAAGGAAAAGTCGTATTTACATTCATTTGAAGCGTATGCGAGGTATACGTAACACTTCGTAATGAATATTATATCTTATAGTGAAGCATAGAAATGAGATGCGATATCGCGATTTAAAAAGCATTAGAAGTCTATTGCTACGGTACGTAGATACCTGCAAACGCTATCTAATTGCAAGCAAGTGTCGCACTTACATTCTTTTGAAGTGAGTACGAGGTATGCACACCACTCCACAATGAATATTATATCTTACCGTGAAACATAGAAATGCGATGCGATATCGCGATTTAAAACGCATTAGAACTCTATTGCTACGATACGTAGACATCTGCAAACGCTATTTAATAGTAAGGAAGTGTCGCATTTACATTCTTTTGAAGTGAATACGAGGTATTCATGACACTACGCAATGAATATTATACCTTATCACGAAACATAGAAATGAAATGCTATCTCGCGATTTAAGAAGTATTAGAACTCTACTGATCTAATAAGTAGACATCTGCAAACGCTACTACTTAGCAAGGAAGTGTCGCAGTTACATTCATTTGAAGTGAATAAGAGTTATACATAACACTCCACAATGACTATTATATCTTATCATGAAACATAGAAATGAGATACGATATCGCGATTTAAAAAGCATTAGAACTCTATAGCCACGATACGTAGACATCTGCAAGCGCTATTTCCTAGCAAGGAAGTGTCGCATTTACATTCATTTGAAGTATAGACGAGATATACATAACAATGCACAATGAATATTACATCTTATCATGAAACATAGAAATGAGATGCGATATGGCGATTTAAGAAGCATTAGAAATCTATTGCTTCGATACGTAGACATCTGCAAGCGCTACTTCCTAGCAAGGAAGTGTCGCGGTTACATTCTTTTGAAGTGAATACGAGGTATACATAACACTCCACAATGAATATTATATCTTATCATGAAACAAAGAAATGGGATGCAATATGGCGATATAAGAAGCATTAGAACTCTATTGCTTCAATACGTAGACATATGCAAACGCTATTTCCAAGCAAGGAAGTGTCGCATTTACATTCTTCGGAAGTGAATACGGTGTATTCATAACACTCCACAGTGAATATTATATATTATCATGAAAAATAATAATGAGTAGCGATATCACGTTTTCAGATGCATTAGAACACTATTGCTTCGATACGTAGACATCTGCAAACGCTATTTCCTAGCAAGGAAGTGTCGCATTTAATTTCTTTTGAAGTGAATACGAGGTACACATAACACTCCACTGTGAATATTATATATTATCATGAAACATAGATATGAGATGCGATATCGCGAATTAGCAAGCTTTAGAAATCTATTGCTTCTATACGTAGACATCTGCAAACGCTATTTCCTAGCAAGGAAGTGTCGCGTTTACATTCTTTTGAAGTGAATACGATGTATACATAACACTCCACTGTGTATATTATATATTATCATGAAAAATAGTAATGAGTAGCGATATCCCGTTTTCAGATGCATTACAACTATAATGCTACCATACGTAGACATCTGCAAACGCTATTTCCTGGCAAGGAATTGTCGCGTTTACATCCTTTTGAAGTAAATACGAGGTATAATTAACACTCCACAATGAAAATTATATCTTGTCATAAAACATTGAAATGAGATGTAATATGGCGATTTAAGAAGCATTAGATTTCTATTGCTTCGATACGTAGACATTTGCAAACGCCATTTCCTAGCAAGGAAGTGTCGCATGTACATTCAGTTGAAGTGTATGCGAGGTATACATGGCACTTCGCAATTTAATATTTTATCTTATCATGAAACGTAGAAATGAAATGCGATATCGCGATTTAAGAAGCATTAGATCCCTATTGCTTCGATACGTAGACATCTGCAAGCGCTACTTCCTAGCAAGGAAGTGTCGCGTTTACATTCTTTTGTAATGAATACGATGTATACATAACACTCCACAATGCATATTATATCTTATCATGAAACATAGAAATGAGATGCACTATGGCGATTTAAGAAGCATTAGAAATATATTGTTATGATACGTAGACATCTGCATACGCTATTTAATAGCAGGGAAGCGTCGCACTTCCGTGCATTTGAAGTGTATGCGTGGTATTCATGACACTTCGCAATGAATATTATATCTTATCATGAATCATAGAAATGAGATGCGATATTGCGTTTTAAGAAGCTTTAGAACTCTATTTCTATGATACATAGACGATACATCTACAGACGCTATTTCCTAGCAAGGAAGTGTCGCATTTACATTCATTTGATGTGAATGCGAGGTATAGATAACACTCAACAATGAATATTATATCTTATCACGAAACATAGAAATGAGATGCGATATGGCGTTTTAAGGGGCATTAGTACTCTATAGCTTCGATACAGAGATATCTGGGAACGTAATTTCCTAGAAGGGAACCGCCTCGCACCCCCCCCCCCCCAGCATTAACCCCTGGACGCATGCAACCAGCCAAACTCGCCTGCAGAACCAGCAACTGGAAGAGTTCGCGCTCGCATACCTGCACGCGCTCACTCACACCGAGTTCCGCTGCCTCACTCGCACCGCCGAGTATACCTGTCTCGCTCGTACCGGGCACCAGTGTCTCACTCGCACCACCGAGTATACCTGTCTGCAGGAAGACGTAGCCGCAGCCCATCACCTGAATGGGGTCTTTTCCAATTCCGGGAACAGGATCTGCTAGAACCTATATATTACTTCTAAGCTAGGACATACATACCATATCATGACGCATATATAAGAATTCCTAGATCTAAGTTACACTAAGTAAGATGCGTCCGGCCAGCGGCATGCGCCGCTAGCCCCATCACGAGCCGCGAGTCCCCACTCGCTGGACCGCGCGCTCTCCGCCTCGAGATGCGAGTCCCCCACTCGCGGGACACCGCGATCTCCCTACTGAGAGCCTCCGCGACCGTAGCGCCCCGCGAACCGAGGAGGTCCAGTTCTTGTATACTTTAAACCAAGAATATATTTTATTCTTACTTTTACTATATCCAAGTACAAGTTCTTTTACCAAGTCTACTATTTCCACATCCATTAATTTTATCAAGTGTTTACAATACTAGTTCTACTTTTAACATTACATTTAACTACGAATTCTTCCACGGGTTCTCCATACCACTGGTGTTGCTCCTCATCAAATTGAAGGAGTATAGAAATCGGCTTTGCGACGTTGAGACCGCCGCCTATCCTTCAGATCTTAGTCGAAAGTACAGAAAAACCTGGTGAATGAAACGTGCTTCCGGTTTGCGAAGAACACGACGTGCGAGTAGGAAGCATTTCATACGATCACTTGTGCGTGATTATTTGTAGGGTGTTCCGAGAGTCCTCGTATACCAGCGACCTGCCTTCGCACCAGTCCAGACGCCGCTTTTCGAAGCGACCGTCGACGCTTCCGATCCAGACACCACGACGCATCACGCCGATTCTGCCACATTCAGCGTCATCGCTGAATTCCGACCGCCGTCCTTGTCTTCGCTGGCGACTGATCGAGATTTCCGTAGCAGCCAACAGAACGAAATCCGCTACGATCCCAGCGAACGATCCTCCACGCCGTTTCTACGTAAAAATCGAGAGAGAAGTCATCGAAAGGTAGGGTCATTCCCTTATTATCGCGAGTGTTTTCGCTAGTGTCGCGTCAGCCGAAATTGTCCGACCCGGTCTTAACGCGTTCCCGCGGACCGAATTACCGAAAAATAGGCTCGTGTCGTAAAGCCCCGGGAGCAACGGAAAATAGTTTCGCCGGACGTGACACCTCGAATTCACTTCAAAAGAATGTAAATGCGACACTACCTTGCTAGGAAATAAGGTTTGCAGATATCTAAGTATCGAAGAAATAGAGTTCTAATGCTTCTTGAATCGCCCTATCGCATCTCATTTCCATGTTTCATCATAAGATATAGTATTCATTGCGAAGTGTCATGTATACATCGTATTCCTCTCAAGAGAATGTAAATGCGACACTTCCTTTCTAGGAAATTACGTTTCCAGATGTCTACGTATCGAAGCAACAGAGTTCTAATGTTTCTTAAAACGCGATATCGCATATCATTTCTATGTTTCATGATAAGATATAATATTCATTGTGCAGTGTTATGTATATCTCGCCTACACTTCAAATGAATGTAAATGCGATACTTCCATCCTAGGAAATAGCGTTTGCAGATGTCTACGTACCGATGCAATAGAGTTCTAATGCTTCTTAAGACGCGAAATCGCTCCTCATTTCTATGTTTCGTGATATGATATAATATGTATTCTGGAGTGTTATGTATACCTCGCATTCACCTCAAAAGAATGTAAATGCGACACATCCTTGCTAGGAAATAGCGTTTGCAGATGTCTACGTATCGTAGCAATAGAGTTCTAATGCTTTCTAAAACGCGATATCGCATCACATTTCTATGTTTCATGATAACATATAATATTCATTGCGAAGCCTTATGTATACCTCGTGTGCACATCATATGAATGTAAATGCGACACATCCTTCCTTGGAAATAGCGTTTGCAGATGTCTACGTATCGAAGCAATAGAGTTCTAATGCTTCATAAAACGCCATATCTCATCTCACTTCTATGTTTCATGATAAGGTATAATATTCATTGCGAAGTGTCATATATACCTCGATTTCACTTCACAAGAATGTAAATGCAACACTTCCATTCTAGGAAATAGCGTTTGCAGAAGTCTACGTATCGTAGCAATAGAGTTCTAGTGCTTCTTAAAACGCGATATCGCATTTCACTTCTATGTTTCATGATAAGATATAATATTCATTGTGGAGTGTCATGTATAGCTCGTATTCACTTGAAAAGAATGTAAATGCTACACTTCCTTGCTAGCAAATATTGTTTGCAGATGTCTACGTATCGTAGCAATAGAGTACTAATGCTTCTTAAAACGAGATGTCGTATTACATTTCTATGTTTCGTAATAAGATATAATATTCATTGTGTAATGTTATGTATACCTCGTATTCACTTCAATGGAATGTAAGTGCGACATTTCCTTGCTAGGAAATATTGTTTGCAGATGTCTACGTATATTAGCAATAGAGTCCTAATGCTTCTCAAAACGCGATATAGCACCTCGTTCCTATGTTTCATGATAAGATATAATATTCATTGCGAAGTGTCATGTATATCTCGTATTCACTTCAAAAGAATGTAAATGCGACACTTCCATGCCAGGAAGTAGCATTTGCAGATGTCTACATATCGTAGCAATAGAGTTCTAATGCATCCTAAAACGCGATATCGCATCTCACTTCTATGTTTCATGATAAGATATAATATTCATTGCGAAGTGTCATGTATTCTTCGTATTCACTACAAAAGAATGTAAATGCGACACTTGCTAGGAAATGCAAGGAAATGCTAGGAAATGCTAGGAAATAGCGTTTGCAGATGTCTACGTATCGTTGCAATAGAGTTCTAATGCTTCTTAAAACGCGATATCGCATCTCACTTCTATGTTTCATGATAAGATATAATATTCATTGCGAAGTGTCATGTATACTTCGCATTCACTACAAAAGAATGTAAATGCGACACTTCCATGCTAGCTAATAGCGTTTCCAGATGTCTACGTAGCGTAGCAATAGAGTTCTAATGCTTCTTAAAAAGCGATATCGCACCTCATTCCTATGTTTCATGATAAGATATAATATTCATTGCGAAGTGTCATGTATACCTCGTATTAACTTCAAAAGAATGTAAATGCGACACTTGCATGCTAGGAAATAGCGTTTGCAGATGTCTTCTTATCGTAGCGATAGAGTTCTAATGCTACTTAAAACGAGATGTTGCATTTCATTTCTATGATTCGAGATAAGATATAATATTCATTGTGGAGTGTTATGTATACCTCGTATTCACTTCAGAAAAATGTAAATGCGACACTTCCATGCTAGAGAATAGCGTTTGCAGATGTCTACGTATCGTAGCAATAGAGTTCTAATGCTTCTTAAAACGAGATGTCGCATTTCATTTCTATGTTTCGTGATAAGATATAATATTCATTGTGGAGTGTTATGTATACCTCGAATTCACTTCAAAAGAATGTAAATGCGACACTTACATGCTAGGAAATAGCGTTTGCAGATGTCTACGTATCGTAGCAATAGAGTTCTAATGCTTCTTAAAACGCGATATCAAATCTCACTTCTATGTTTCATGATAAGATATAATATTCATTGCGAAGTGTTATGTATACCTCGTATTATCTTCAAAAGAATGTAAATGCGGCACTTCCATGCTAGGAAATAGCCTTTGCAGATGTCTACGTA